>NC_083710.1:14705000-14995000 GCF_033118175.1 Dama dama
TAAAAAGAGAGAGAGAAAGAAGGGGAAAAGGAAGGGACAAATGAAGGGAAGAAAGAAAGACATGCTCAGATCATATCGAGAGGGGGGTCACTGTTTGACTCCTGCCCTCAGGGAGCCCTTCAGGGCCCGCAGACCGAGCTCTCATTTCCAACGACCTTGACACCGCTCATCCCAGACCACATTTAGCCTAGTTTATTACAGAGGACAGAACATGGCCTTTGTCCCAGACCTCCTCTGCGTGTCATATTGTGACAGAGTCTCAACCACAGAGGAAGGAAAGATAGGCCTCTGAACAACACCAAGAGGATTATAACAATGGCAGTATTTAATTAAATCCTTAAAGAAACCTATGACAATGACAAGGATCCAGAAATGCATGGCCTGAAAGGAAGCAGCTTGACAATAGGAGTGAATGAGAATCTCAAGAGCTGTATGATGTGATGAACGGATACAGTCCCCATTCAGGCTGAGATGCTCAGGACTTGCAGAGAGAGCTTCCCTGTGACCCCGGCTCCAGGGCTGGACACTACGACTTTAGTTCACCTGGAAGGATGTGCTGAATGGCACACGGATCTAGCTCTGCTTTTTTGCAGCAAGGTGTTCACTTTAATTATCCTCATTAATGCAATGACAATCGCCAGTGTATAAAGGTCAGTCACAGAGCTGTGAGCTTCTCAAAAATTGTTTTGTGAATCCTCACTGTAACCCTGCAATGTTCCTAGTACTGTTCTTCCATTTTACCAAGGAGGAGATTAAGGATCTTTTTGCCATGGCTGTGTAGCTGGGAAGCTCAGGCCTTTGGCATCCCAGTGCCGAGCTCCCAATCCGTACACTCTGCCACTCCATTTAAGGAGGCAGTTCAGTTACAGGTACCCATCTCTATGCTACACCTAACCCCTCCCCCCTTCAAGGGTGATTCCTTAGAGAGGGATACACCATTCCTGCCCTCCAAGAACTCGCAGTCTAAGGAAGATAGTAGGACGCGCCTACATGGCTTTGGACATGTGGGTACGTGCTTAGTCATGCTTAGTCATGTCTGACTGTTTACAACTCTTTGGGCAATAACCTGCCAGGCTCCTCTATTCATAAAATATTTCAGGCAAGAAAACTGGAGTAAGTTGCCACTTCCTCCTCTAGGGCATCCTCCTGACCCAGGGATCAAACCTACATCTCCTGTGTCTCCTGCATTGCAGACATATTCTTGACCCATTAAGCCATTGGGCCATCCATTACATCCTCACTGAATCCTATGACATGCTACACAGCATGTGCATTTAATGGGAGCAGGAAGGAGAAATAAAGAGGTGGAAGAAGAGAGGGAAGCTGAGGGAGATGGAAAAGAGGCAAGGAGGATTCAAGGCATGACCCGACTCATCAGATAAATGGGCCAACCAGCCCTTAAAATCCTCAGGACAGAGGAAGTGATGCCATGCAGATTGCAGACGTTTTCACCTGGCCCCACTAACCAGCCCATCATTATAGAGATGTTCTCCCTGCTAGCAAATGCAAAAAGGTTATGTGCAACTCGTGGATTTTGTTTTGAATCAACTCATCGTCCATGCTTCTCCTCTGTGTGCCCCAGAAGGTGATTGTGCATAGAACTGATAGGTGAGATTTAAAAGCACAGGAGAATAAACACAGAGTTGCAAAAATCCCATCCTCCATTCCCCACCCCAGCTTCAGCCCCTCCAGAGCCTGGGAAAGACAGCGCACCCTTACCTGGCGCAGGGGGCAGGGGGGCACTTTCGACCTTAGAGTCCTCGCATTCCTTGAGCCTGTTCTTCAGAGCCAGGATTTGTCGGCGAATGGCAAGGACGTTGTTTTTGTCCAGAGTCTCAAGCTGCTCTACCAGGAGAGTCATATTCCTGATCTAAGGAAATCAAAATTCAGAGTGATTTTCTGTTATCATGCAACTTTTTTCATAAACATTCCAGGGCTGAATTTGTCACTTAGGGAAAGGTTGCTGGAGAATACACCCAAGATTCTTCTAAACGGTTTCATTTGGAAGAATACATTTCATGGTTTAGCGTGAAAGCCTGTCGGATCTCAAGCCAACATGTGTGACAAGAAGAAAATGGCAAAGATTTTAACAGCTGTAATGATGGAGAACAGGTTCCATTGAAGAATCCCCAAACGTCCATTAAAGTTCATCTCTGACAACTTTCCCCTGTAAACTCATGTTTACTCATGCCATATTATAATCAAGTTCCTAATGAATGGTGAGGGCCAGAGAAAGCCTGAATCCTAAAACACAGAGCTGGAATTCTCAATGCTGTTCCATGTCATGACTGTGCTAGGAAACTCCTCGCTGATGTAAATTATCCTAGCCTAATATGAGTGGGATGGTCTTTATTCACAGAGCTTAAAAGCCTTCAGAAAAACATACTTACAAGAAACTCCTTTAAATAGACTTGCCAGTATGTGGAGAAGCATTCCAAGAGGGATTAAAGATTTTATGCTCATTGGAAAGAAGAAACGGATCAAGCATGTCCAAGATCAGGTAAATTGCGACTTTCAAGTCCCATGAGGACAAATCCAGAATGAAGACAACCCCCTGATCTAGCTTGGCCTTGGAGTTGTTCGCACTTATATATCATCTTCTTTCTAGAGATATTGAAAGTCATTTGGCTCTGGAGTGGGACTCTGACCACTAGACAACACCTACCCCTCAGTCGGTATGTTCCCTGTGTGTGTAATTTACTATTCAAAGCCAGGCATCCCTCTAAAGTAGAACACAGGATGTGCCAGGTGGTCATGAACAAGTATAGAATTAGACATCAGAAGGAAAAGATTCCTCTCCTGATCCTAGCACTTGCTCACCAAAGAGTGGAAGTGTTAGTCACTCAGTCATGTCCAATTCTTTGCAACCCCATGGGCTGCAGCCTGCCAGCCTCCTCTGTCCATGAGATTCTCCAGGCAAGAATACTGGAGTGGGAGGCCATTCCCTTCTCCAGGGGATCTGCCCAACTCAGGAATTGAACCTGGGTCTCCTGCATTGCAGGTGGATTCTTTACTGTCTGGGTCACCAGAGAAAGAGACTTTGTTACTAATACACAAGTAGTGATTTCCTACCTCCACTTCCAACTGGTCGATGATCACTGTGCTTCCGGTAAAGCCGACCTTCAGCCGCTTGATCAGTTTCTCCATCTCCTTCACTTCCATCTTGATCAGCTCAAAGTCCAGTTCAGTGTAAGAAATGGAATCTTTTTCCATGATCGATACTCGGACAGTCAGGTTTAAGAGTTTCTCTTCATACACGCTGATTAATTGGACATACTCCTTTACCTGAAGGGCAAACAGCTCGAGTCAATTCTCAGGGAGGTGTCATGCAGCCTTCCTCTACTACCAAGTCCTCAGGGATTTGATCGTGGTCAATCTTTTTTAAGTAAAGCAAAGTATCAAAAATATATTTAACTAGATATTTTTAAAAATCAATCCAAGTACAAACTAAAAAGAATTTATTGTTACATGGGGAAGGAGGTGGCTTTTACATTTGCCTAGACTAAAAATAATTGTGCTTCAGATCATCAATCGCAACTACAGTTTAATCTCCACTTTAATGTTTGAAGATATTAACTCTCCAAACTACAGAGGCTTGAATCAGGCTTTTGCCCACCCTCTTCCACTCAACACACATGCTCTAAATCAAGGTTTCACAACCTCAGCACTTTTGACATTTGGGGCTAGATCATTCTTTCTTGTGCATTATGGGATATTTGACAGCATCCCCAGCCTCTAAGTGCAAACACCACCCACCCACCCCCAGCTGTGACAACCAAAAATGTCCCGGACATTGCTAGATGTTCCCCAGGTGCAAAACCACCCCCACCCAACCACCCCCTCCCTCCATTTAGAACCACTGCTTTAAATTGAATTATTTTCTAGAAGAGGGAGAAATGCTCTAAGAAGAATTCCCTCTTTGATTACCATATGCAATGAGTTTTGAATCCCTCTGCCTTCTGCAAAGTACCATAAAGACTCAACCTACAAATTATGGTTTTCTCTGGAGTGTCCAGGAGTGGGATTTGCTGGATCATATGGTAGCTCTTTTTTTTTTTTTTTTAGTTTTTTAAGGAATCTCCATACTGTTTTCCATAGTGGTTGTACCAATTTTCATTTCCACCAGCAGTATAGGAGGTTTACTTTTTCTCTACACCCTGTTCAGCATTTATTATTTGTAGACTTTTTGATGATGACCATTCTGGTGGATGTGAGGTGATACCTCACTGTAGTTTTGAGTTGCATTTCTCTAATAATTAGTGAAGTTGAGCATCTTTTCATGTGCTTTTTGGTCATCTGTATGTCTTTGGAGAAATGTCTATTTAGTAACCAACAAGGACCTACCATGTAACACAGAAAACTATACTCAGTTTGAAAAAACCTATAAGGGGAAAGAATCTGAAAAAAAACAGATACATATGTATGTATAACTGAATCACTTTGCTGTACACTTGAAATTAACACAATACTGTAAATCAACTATACTTCAGTTAAAAAGAAAAAGACCCAACTTACTCCACAATATGTGAGATACGTGCTACTATAAAGTGCACATTTCATTAACTGCATCCCCATATTTATTCCAAGTTTTTTCCAAGAACTGATTATTGCAATCAGACCTTTAAATTACACATTTGTTGCATATATTTGAATGTCTGATCATTAAGCTAAAATACTTCCAAAAATTCCCATGGTGGCTTAGTGTATAATTGGAATCTCCAAATGGATATTTCAATAAACACAGTTGGTGGTTCTTTTAGTATCTGATCTCTGAAAGAAATGCCATGGCTTTTTTAAGGACCTGCTCATTAAAAGTTGCCAGTTTTTACACTCTTAAAAATTTGAAGAGAAGTGATGCTTTTCCCCCAAACTGTGCTAATGTCAAGTTGCTGATCCACAGGGCCTGGATGAATTCAGAGCCAGATGTCAGCTTTTAATCCTTCTAATACCAAAGGCAGCCCTAACTTCTGTCATTTTAGCCCTTCCACTTAACCCCACTGTACAAATAGGGTAGACTCATAGGCCACAGACCTAAAGGCCTAGGGCTGCAGGCAAAGAGGATTTTAATGAAAGTTGAAAACACAGCCCTTGGCACTGCTAGTATATCTCCTCGGGCAACGGATGCTCACTGCCATCAGAAGAGGCTGATAAGGCTGGTGACATTTTGGTGGATAAGGAGGTTAAAAAAAAAAAAACACGTTTTATATATATAAACCTAGCAAGTCTCACTCAAAAGCACAAATGCAGATATTAGGTATCCAGGTTTCAACTTCTCCAAAAATCAGGCATAAGATTTTTGGCTGTGAGAAAAACAATAATAATAATGAAGTGCCAACCCACGGCAGAAATGGAAGTTTGCAAAATGAATATTCTTGTTGGCATTTGGCCTTGCCAGCTCTTGGAACAAATGAAACACCCTCAGCTTTCCTGGAACATTTTGGTGGCATATCACAGCTGTTGTTCTATAAAAATGAGTGATTCAACTGTCATTTCTGCTAAATGAAATGTGGCTCTCCCAGATTCGCCCTGCACACCAAGGCCAATCCTGACGTTTGCTGCCTCGGAGCGCGTGCAGTGGGCCTGCCCTGCTTCTGCCACAGAGTGAAGGGTCTTGAAAGGTCTGTTTAGGGAAAATGTTGAGGTTCTCTCAACTAACATTTCAAGAACAGCTCCAGGATGTTCAGGAAAATTGGAATCATCCACAGAGTTGTAGAAGGTGGGAGAGAATTTGAGAATGGGCCAGAAAGACTTCATGGTGTGCACTGTCATCATTTAAAGAGATTATAAGTCTGAACCCTTTGCAGGTACGGATCTCTAGTGTTGATATGGAATGGACAGTTCTGGAAACATCCCAGCTCCTTCTGGAAGGTGCAGCCTCAGCAGAGGCAGCCCAGCTTGCCCAGGGTCATCTAGCCCTAAGGGGACACCTCCCTGTGTCAACATTTCCACTGCAGAGCTCCCCATCACTACAAATTTGAGCTTTAGAAGACTCATCTACGCTTGCCTTCAAACCCTCAGCCCTTCATGCAGAGTTTTTCATTCTTCTATTTGTTATGCACATATCATATCATTGCTGGATGCTCAGGATCAGACTCTACAGAACAACAACTACTGGGGTCTGCAATAGGTAAGAATGCAGCCCCCACTGACTAAAGAATTAATCTGGCTCCCATTTCTGCCAGTTCCTCAAAACCTGTGATCATCACCATAGCCAGATTATTCAAATCAAGTAAATGCACTTTGCCACATACTGTCATTTTAGTATATTTTTAACAACAAGATTAACTGAGTGTGAATTGATCATCAAGACATATGAAGTGGGACTGTGGAGTGACACCCGCCTAAGCACAAATCAGACTTCTGTACTTCATGGGCAAATCCCTTAATTTCTCCAAGCCTCTGTTTCCTCTTATAAACGGGGGATAATGGTATCACACTTAGAAGATGATTGCAAACACTAGAGATAATGTATATTAAGTGCCTGGTATAGTGGGTGCCCTATAAATTACAGCAATTATTAGAGAGACAGTGATTTAAGGCTTTTTTTTCAATCTGACCTTTTAATTTATTATATTTCACTGCACAAAACATCACTCAATCGATGTTGTTTGTTTATGGGTTGCCTAAATGTCTCCCAGGCTGCCTCAACTCTCTCATGCATGAGGGACTATTAGCAAAAGTGTCATATTAAATAACTTGCCCTGAAGACCATAACCCTCTAGAGAAAAAAAATTCTCAGCCGCTTTTTGTGCTATCTCCTTCCTAAGTACAGTCACAAGGGGACATCTCAGAAACCACAGCAAAGCAAATGCTTTCAGCATCTTGTGCAGGGGCCATCCCTGTCTTCTCCGTGTCCTGACAGATAATGAATCAATGTCTGGCAGTCCAAATCCTTTTCTACTGGCCTGCTCAAACAGGCATTCCCCGAGGCCTCCAGACAAACGGGGATTTCCAAGGCAACCTAAGGACAGCTATAATAATTCACCTGGAACTCAAAAGCCCTCAGCTGAAGAGATAACTTTGGACGGAAAGCATTACTGACCTGCTGCATCTCTTCCTGTGTGCGCTGCACTTAGTCACTCAGTCGTGTCCGACTCCTGACCGCATGGACTGTAGCCCACCAGGCTCCTCTGTCCATGGGATTCTCCAGGCGAGAATACTGCAGCGGGTTGCCATTTCCTCCCCCAGGGGATCTTCCCAACCCAGGGATCTTTGAATCTGTGTCTCTTGCATCTCCTGCATTGGCAGGGGATACTTTACCCCTGAACCACCAGGGAAGCACGCGTCTCTTCTTAGAGGATGATAACAGCATGGCCAAGAGGAAAGACAAGTGGACTGATTCCAAGACCCAGATTCCTGACTTGGTGAAGCCAGCCAAGAGACCTTCACATTTATGCCTCTTTACCCCTATGAACCTCAGTTGATCCATCCCTACCATGGGGGAAAGAACACTGGCCTACCTGCTTTAAAGGGTTTATTGAGTGTAGAACCAGAAACATTCAGAAAAAGCACAGAGGGAAGTTGTTTATGTTACTGTTGTCATCCTTAGCTGGCACACCCTGAATCCATTATGTAAATCTCAGGGGGCAGGTCAATTCCTTTCTTAGGCCTCAGTTGAGAATTTATTTTAGGACCAGCTCCTGACACTTTCGGAACTGAAAGTTTCTTCATCTACTCTATACTTCTTCCCCATCAATTATTAGCAAGGCAGATGCCTCCTGCCCCCCTCACAGGATTAGGATTATACATCCCAGATTCACAAACCTCTCCCTGGAGCAGCCTGGGGTTTCAAACAGCCCTTCACATCCCTGCCAGCCAAGAAGACATGCAAATCAGTAGCTTCCACTATTTCAAAGCAAATGACTCTAACTGAAAAGATCCTTACCTAGGATTTTCCTCCACTTGTTATGTTTTTATGCATAACTTCTTATCTGTACTTGATTATGCTGGAATAAGACTATGAATATTAATGATTGGAATTTATAATTTAGTGCTGTGCCTTTTCTGCTGATTAATTCAAGGACATTTTATTTCCTAAGAAGCTAGGCTCCTGGAGTCGTCAAACACATTTTCCTGGACACTCATTTAAACTCAGAATATTTATCTACCAATTCAGGTTGAAAGCAGGGGCTCAGCCTCATTGGAATTTTGTCTTAAAAGATAACTAGGCTGAATGTTGAGGCAGCTGAACTGAAATTTCTTGGAAAACTTATTTTGGATCTTGCAGGAAAGCCAGAGGTCCTTGTAAGTTAATGGAGTGGTATTATTAGTAAATAATGCATCATGTGATGATAGCCTAGTGTGGACTTCACCTGTGCAGAAAGCAGGAGCCTTTCTAACTGATTTTGACTTGGCTAAAAGGGTTAAAGGGGCCAAAACTGGAATGCCAAGTTCATTGTTCCAACCAGCTCGGAGAAGGGCTAACTCAGGGATATGATGTCCTCGGGCTGAAGAAAGCAGTAATCAGGGGTTCGGGAGGTTTCTGCTAAGGCTTAGTGACCTACTAGATTCAAATTCCCAGGAAAGTCTTCAATTTGGGGTTAATGCGAGATTTATCTGATATAATGTCCCTGCTGAGACAACAGAGGCTAACCCCAAGAAAGAGAGAGAGAGGCAGAGATGGAAGAGACAAAACAGGAGGAAGGGAGGAAAAGTGGGGAGAGGGGGGAAGGTGAGAGGGAGATTTGGGGGAGGGGAGGAGTAGGAAGGGGAGAGACCATGCAAGAGAAGACCCAAAAGAGTGAAAAATGAAAACAAAATGAGAAAGAAGAGGAAAGGACTGAGGTGAGAGGGGAAATAGAAAGGAAGGGAAGAAGGAATGGAATAGGAAGAGGATGAGAAAAACGCAAGGACAGGAAGACAGAACCTAAGGACAGAGGAGAGGAAAGAAAAGAAGGCAAAGCTGGAAGAACACCAAAGAAGAAGACCAAAAGGAAGAAGAAACCACAAAGCCAAATAAAGTTTGCAGGGTTGAAATTTACAGGCTCCCTCCAGCTTCCTGCACACCACGCTACTGAGGAGAGCTTATCCTGTGGGGCGAATCATCTCCACCCCGTCTTTGTCCTGCGGGCTCACCCCTCCTGCTATAAGGAACTCCATAGGTTACTGTGAAGCAAACGCTAAAGCGTCCATTAGATGCAAATGTGCTCCTTGAGAGAGTGAAGAGTGGCCACTTACACAGCCCTGAAGAAAAGGCTGTTGTCTGTGTGCAACAAGGTATTGTTGGGAGAGGCAAAAAGAGTAAAATGCTTACTTTAGACAGCTCTTTCTCGAACTTCTTGGAGATAGTCTGAGCTGTGATTTCCAGGCGTTCCACTCTCACCACAGGAAAGGTGTTGTCCGGCAGGATAACGGAGCACTGGCAGACCCCACGGTCATCTCTGTTGCCCGTGAAGTTGGAAAATGACTGCAAATACAAGTTCAACATCAGTGATGAGCTGGGCAGTGAGCTTTTTGGCAAGGGGGGTGGCAGAAATTGACTTGTCAAAAGAGTGCTTCAGTTCAGTTCAGTCGCTCAGTCATGTCTGACTCTTTGCGACCCCATGGACTGCAGCACGCCAGGCCTCCCTGTCCATCCCCAACTCCTGGAGTTTACTCAAACTCATGTCCATTGAGTCGGTGATGCCATCCAGCTGTCTCATCCTCTGTCATCCCCTTCTTTTAGAGGCTAGCAAATGGAACCCAATACGTAAATGAACAGAGTCACAGAAACACCCCAAAGCTGCCACCGTGTCTCACGGGCACAGCTCATTCAATGGTCAGCCACCTCTGCACCTGTTAAGCAAACCATGTGGTTCACCTTTCCAGGAGAGTCTTAAAGAAAATTATTACTGTCCCCATGTAAGGAAAAAAAATTAAAGTGATGAGAGGCCTAAGATTGAATTCTAATTCTGCCAGTTACTGGATCTGAATTCTCTTCAAGTCTCCGTTTCCTCATCTGTCAAACAGAGAAGGTCTACTTCACAGGGTTGTCCCCAAGAGGAACCAAGTAATGTAAACCAAGTCCCTGGTACATGGTAGGTGATCAGTAAATGGCACTTTCCCTTTTCCTTCTGCTTACTCCTTTTCTTTCCTACACCTCTATGCCCGTCCCAACTCATTGCCTTCCAGTAGAATGAGGAAAACATCAAAGACAGGGGTTACAGTGAAGTTGTATAGTGCAAATTCACATTCTCTCTTCACCTGGGAAAATATATAATTAATATCCTTCAAAATGGCAACAAACCAGCCATTTGTCACAAACTGAACAATGTATGAGTTTGAAGGTTTTGTACAAATTTTTTAAAGTTTTCCAGCTTACCACTTGCAGAAAAGTCGTTTTAAAATATTTGATGTTTCTTTAATATATTCAGGCTCACACTTTGGTGCCAGTGCATATTTTAAAATGACAGGTTTGAAAGATCCTGTTTTTCTTTTGTCCCCTTTGAACTTCCCCAAGGGGATCCCGGCACAATTAACATTTTTTTTATTACTCCAATTGCTTTGCAGAGTAACTCTTGGCAGCCCGCTGACTGTGCCTTTCAATGATCTTCTCTGACGGCAAGCCCAAAGCTCACCTGTAGAACATCAGCCCGAAGGGTCTCTTTCTGAAACTACCAAGGGCAAAGTGATGGTTTTCAGAATTTGAAGAGATGCAGGCTACACTTCTCAAAGTTTCAGAGGTCGCTGGCTGTTGATGAGGTTGTGTGCTCTGTGATTTAATGTCTGCCACCTTCCCTAATTGCTAAACAAGCTGAACCTGGATGCTTGTATAATCAAGATCTAGCCCACCAGTGACCCCTGGACCAATTAATTCAGTCTTTTGAAGCTAAATTGCTTGTTTCGTGTGTGCGCACTAAGTCGATTCAATCATGTCTGACTGTTTGTGACCCTTTGGACCATAACCCACCAGGTTCCTCTGTCCATGGGAATCTCCAGGCAAGAATACATGCCCTCCTCCAGGGGATCTTCCCAGCCCAGGGATCAAACCCGCATCTCTTATGTCTCCTGCAATGGCAGGCAGGTTCTTTAACACTAGCACCACGTGGGAAGCCCAAATTGCTTGTTATTTTAACCTAATCTTCTTTTAAGATGAGCAAATTATATATATATATGAGTGAGTGAAAGTAATTCAGTCATGTCCAACTCTGCAACCCCATGGACTGTAGTCAGCCAGGGTCCTCTGTCCATGAAGTTCTCCAGGCAAGAATACTAGAATGGGTAGCCATTCCCTTCTCCAGGGGATCTTCCTGACCCAGGGATCGAACCCACATTGCATGCAGATTTTTTACCAGCTGAGCCACCAGGGAAGCCCAAGAATAAGGGAGCAGGTAGCCTATCCCTTCTTCAGCAGATCTTCCCTACCCAGGAATCAAACCAGGGTCTCCTGCATTGCAGGCAGACCTCTTTACCAGCTGAGCTACCAGGGAAGACAAATATATATATTTATTTGTACCCAAAACACTGTATGGCATGTTAATTCTTAACATTGGCCTCAACTTGTTTTGCCAATCACACCCCACTCCTGCAAACCTTGGGGAGTAAGAGGAAGGACAAGCAGGTTTATGCTAAACACTGGGGCTGGGAGGAAGGGAAGGGAAGGGTCTTTACCAGGGACAAATAAGGACTAGACAGGTCACATCAGCAGCCTGTGGGAGATGCCAGCCTCCCTGGAAGCCAGCTTTATCACTCACATGGAAGGTAGAAAGCCTCCAGTTAAGGATGCCAAGGTTTTTACAGGAGGAACCATATATCATAGGCCTTTGAAGAAACAGCTTATTATAACGACTGTCAACCAAAAGGTCCTGCGTTGCATTTTGACAAGAGGAGGTCAGTTAGCTGCAGAAGACAGGGTTGGACCATTCCGAGAGTTTTTGAAAAAGCTCTGTCAACTCCCCATACAGTAGAGATCATCAAGCAGTTTCTAGACAATCTACTAGAAACCACCAGCTCACAACTTTTCGTCCTGAAGTTCACCTGAAAGGCAGGCAAATAATTATGAGCCCTGCTGACAGCCATCCCACTGTCTTGAATTGAACATCTCTGTCCTAGTGCTGTGGACTCCCCAGCTCCCATCCTGTTTATCATCAGCCCAGGGTGCTCAACTGACATCACAATGGTCCATAAGTTTGATCAGTGTTTCCCATTAGAGATATTTCTGTTCCTTGCATTCAGAGATGATGAAACTAATGGTGACGGGTCTCCCTCCGTGGCAGATGCTTATTCTCGATGTGAGTATAATGTGGGCGATGGGCAGCAAAAATAAGTGCTTGTCCCGTTGGCCTTTGGAAGGGTACATGATCCACCCTATGGACCCCACAGACACCTAACACTGATCAATTCTCACTCAAGCTGTGTTCAATTCACATTTACTGGCATCTACAATTTTCCACGCTCTGACTAAAGGAGACAAATAAGACCCAATTCCTGCCCAGTGAATCAGGCCCACTGTCATTATGAAATCCTTAGTGCCTTTTTTCTCAAAAAGTCCCGTAGTCTGATGACAAAATCACCTGGCTTGTGGTTCTGACTCTGCCTGTTGCTGTGTGGGGCGAAGCGTGGAGCCTTACCTTGTCTGTGAAACGAGGACCATGACAGCACCCCCACCCCTGCTTTGGAGGGCGCCATCTGAGGCATCTGAAGTGCCCTGAGCACGCCAGCAGAAGGTGAGGGGCACATTTGTGATTTCAGGCTGCAATTGGCTCTAATTAGCAGCCAAGTCTAAGTGCCTGTAAGGATTCAAGGCATGAAATAATGGTACTCAATGTTTTCAAAGTACAGAAAATGATACATTTGGAACTTGCTCAATGACAGTTATAAAGGGGTTTTCTACCACTTTCCAAAGAGCTCATCAAACTGACAGCCAGCCCTAGAAAACTGGGTTTATAGTGGAAGTGACACCTAGCCTGCTCTAAAAAAAGAAGTTGGAGTCGCGATACTAACTCACCAGAGGCAGATAAGTAAACCAGGAAGGAAATTAAAGCCTCTAAGTATAATTTAACAACCATTCGTTATCTACTTTTAAATATTTTTCTCCTTACCAAACAACAGACACTTTGGGTTTCTCTGTTTCTTGACTTACATTTTCTTTTCTAGTATTTTAGCTCTCATCTTACCCAAAAGCTGGTTTCTAATTGGTGATCAAACTCTGACCTCATTTTTTAAAGAAAATGCTAACTAGGTCTCATTGTCCCCAGAAATCATTTAGTATCATGGAGTAAAATGATGTGGCTTCTGGCTACAAAGAAGCTTGGTGCATATTCATGGCTCTCAAACCATTCTTTTAAAATGAGCACTTTTCATCTATGCTCTCTGAAAATAAAGAAAGCTGCATGGAGACAGACGGTGGAAAGCATGAGCAGCTAGGGGTTTCCCAGGTGGCTCAGTGGGTAAAGAATCTGTCTGCAACCCATGAGACACGGAGATATGGGTTCAATTCCTGGGTTGGGAAGATCCCCTGGAAGAGGGCATGGCAATCCAGTATTCTTGCATGGAGAATACCATGGACAGAGGAGCCTGGCGGGCTACAGTCCGCAGGTCACAGAGAGTCAGACACATCTGAAGTGACTGAGTACTGAGCATATGGACAGCTAAGTCTGAGCTGTATCAGTGGCTTTAGTGACTTTAAGCCAATAACGTTATCTCACTAAGCCTCAGTTTTCACATCTCTATAATGGGACCATAAATTTTACTTACCTCTGCAGATTAAATAATATATATTATATACTTAATGTAGTCATGGCATTTATAAAAAGCATTCAGAGAACTTTATTGCTGCTTTTTCTATCTGAGCCCTATGCAAACCACTTGATAACTGCCTTGAGGTTATCAAATGGTTTTCATTGCCTTGAGATTCTGATGATGAAATGGAAACAAACAAAAGCCTTTTCCTCCTCTTTTCCTATTGGCCCTTCCCATCCAATGATCACGTAAGCAGCCACCTGAAATGTGAGTAAAGATCATAGAAATACAGAGGACAGAAATCACACCATAGCACAGGAAGCCTAGCCGTTACAGAGTAGGACTCCTACAGAAATATCCAGAGCTGATGTGGGCAGAGGTGGAGGATGGAGCTGCTTCCTGTGCCCAACCTCTCACCCCTCCAGGCCTCTTCCCACTTCCTCAAAGGAGATCCATCCCCTAAACTAAGGTCACCGTATGTCCCAGTGACGGTTCCGACTCTTCACAATCCCATGGACTATAGCCTGCCAGGCTCCTCTGTCCATGGGATTCTCCAGGCCAGAATACCGGAGGGGGTTGCCATTTCCTCCTCCAGGGGATCTTCCTGACTCAGGAATCAAACCCGGTCTCCTGTGTCTTCTGCATTGAGGGTGGATTCTTTACCTGCCGAGCCATCGGACCAGTCCCTCTCTAATCCTTGCTTGTTTTTCATTTGTTTGTTTGTCTTGTTTTTTTTTCGCCCCTGCTATTGTCATTTTGAACTGGAAATGACTGTTAAGATTCCTTATAAGAAAGATTGAAAAGAGTTAACACTCCTCCAGGGAAATACCACATGTGACAGCACTTTCCCAAAGACCAGGGTCTCTTCCTCCTAGTCTGTCACCCATCTGCTTGCAAACAAGGCTCAGAGTCACTTTCAGGGCTCCAACAGAAGCATCAAGGGTCCCTGATGGCAGCAAATCAACTAGACAAACTTTTCTGGAGCTTCTCTTGGCAGGGCTCATCCCGTTACCATTCGTTATCTGGGTTAGAACCCAGGCAACTTCATTTTTTAAGTCTCTCTCCACTCCGCCCCAATTCTAAAGTACAGTCAGGTTGGAGAACCTCTTGAAAGCTTAGATTCTTTCCCTAAAGCCCCCAGCTGGAGAACCAAAATGCTGTCTCTCTTGCTAACAATTTAATTATTTTACCCAGGGTTTTAATTCATTTTCAAGGCACCTGCAGTTAACAAAGGGAGTCGTAAATCTTTTAGAGTGTTCAGGACTACCCACCCGTGAAATGATATTCAGGTCTCCAAAAATTCAAAGGAAGGGACAGAACGCAGTTCCTAGACTCTGGGGCCTCCTTACCTGGAACTTGGAGCTGGAGGTGGGCCAGGCAGAGTCAGGGGGGGAGCTTGAGCTGAAGTCCGAGGTGGGGAAGGAGGTCGGGGTGGGGAAGGAGGGGAAGGTGGTGGTGACCCCCCAAACTCTCATTACAGCCAAGTGGAGGAGGCCCAGGAGGACCAACAGACCGGGGAAGCCAGGCTTCATCTTGCGCTCTAGGCTGAAGTCCCTGAGTTTGGCAGGAGGCCCCGGGCTTCTTAAAGGACCCGGCGGGGATTTCCCCCCAGGCCGGTTTACAGGCAAAGAGGAAGCTGCCAGAGAGCACGTGACCACCCAGGAAGGTGAGGACACCCAGGGTCCTGAGTCATCTGCCCACCAGCTCCTGGGCCCCACTCTGCCAGCTGCCCTGAGACCTGGGTATCACCTGCCAAATATTAACTCAAATGAGCTTGTTGAAACCCCATATCTGGTTTCTGACTTAACACTTCCTTGAAACAGATGAGATGAAAGTAGTCTTTGTGGATGAAACAGAGGTTGGAAGCGCAGGGAAAGAAAAGCAAGCCTCCGCACTATTCCCAGAAGCCACCTCTGTTTGTCCCCTGAACCTCCCCCCAACATTGTCCTGAATGCTGCCTTCCATGGACGGCTGGGGAACTCCATCTAGAGACCGTGACTCTCCCCAGGGACTCCGTCTTCACTGGTTACTACCCAGGCTGTCTCCGACCTCAACCCTGCAGTGTATGCAGCTAAACAGAATATCTCAACAGCCCCACTAGGAAGGAGACGCCTGCAGTGAGTCCACCCTGGAAACCCAGCCAAGGGCTCTCTGCTCTCAAGCACTTGTCCCTGTGAGCTTGACAGAGGAGAAAGGACCCAGGCAGGAAACTGCCCCACACCTAGTCCAGAGGCCCATGTTGGACAATTTCTTTCTCCAGAAGGTTCTCTCTTGACCTTCTTATCCCAGACCCTGTTGTGATCCGCGTGGGCATTCAAGAGCTCAAGCTGTATTAATGAAACTGAGAAATAGGGGTCATCTTCAGGCCCCACGTGCAGAGGCCCCAGAGGATGAGATGGCTGGATGGCATCACAGATGCAATGGACATGAGTTCAGGCAAACTCCAGATGGTGAGGGACAGGGAGGCCTGGCGTGCTGCCGTCCCTGGGGTCGCAAAGAGTGGAAATCACTGGGTGACTAAACAACAATCAGGGCCCATGTGCACCTCCCCACCATCTCACACACCTCTGTGACCTCCACCTTCTGCAGAGGAAGCAAGTGAGTTGGCCTGAATAATAAAAACTAGCTCTCTCTCTCCTTAGTCAGTGACCTTAGGCAAATCCCTGAGTCTCCTAGTGTTAGAACAATTCCTAAGTCATTAGAATTTAATGCAACATTGTATAAGAAGTTGCTTCTCAGCTTTGAAAGCATTAGTGTCTCAGTCCTGTCCAACTCTGTAGCCTATGAGGCTCCTCTGTCCATGGAATTTTCCAGGCCAGAATCCTGGAGTGGGTGGCCATTCCCTTCTCCAGGGGATCTTCCCGACCCAGGGACTGAACCCAGGTCTTCTGCGTTGCAGGTGGATTCTATACCATCTGAGCCACTCAGATTTTTTTGCGTGCTTTTTTGGTTTTATTTTTCATTTCCTAACCCAGCTCAGTATGTAAAGTTCTTGGGTTCCAAAAGGGAAAGGAGGGCCCTGCCCCACTCCACCCCCACCCCTCCCAGGAGTGCTTTGGAAGACTGGGTCTGAGGGTTCTTTCACCTCAGGGGCTGCACAAACTCAGAATGAACATGGTGCTCCTGTGAGAAACAGGATCTTAAACTCTTAGCACATTATTCAGATACGCGGGAGGGGATGAGCAGGAAAAATAAGAATGAATGAATAGAGAGTGAGGGAAGGAAAAGAGACAGGGGGGAAAGGTACACTCAAGGGACCCTGAGACCGCATCCCTGGCTGCCCGCCCCACTCAAGCCCCTGACCCAAAGTGCTAACTAGACACTAACGCACACCAGTCCCCCAGGCTTTACGGTCCACCCCACTCCCACCATCCAGCCTATCATCACTGCCTCCCCCGCGGAAACACACCTGTCCGGCCACACAGATGCCTTCTGCGGCCAACCTTATACCCACAGTCAGATGGACACGGTGATCAGAGGCAGTTAGAGCAAACCCAGGAAGATCACAAGCATTTTCCCAGAAGCTTTCGGGGAGCAATAGGGTCTGTCTACATGATCTGCTCCAAGGCAGTCTGCAAAGAAGACTGAGGTCAGAGACAGGGGATCCATGATCTGGGTCAGGAAGATGCCCTGGAGAAGGAAATGACTATGCACTCCAGTGTTCTTGCCTGGAGAACCCCTGGGCAGCAGAGCCTGGATAGCTACAATCCATGGGGTCACAAGAGTTGGACACGACTGAGTGACTGAGACACATCCAGGGCCAGCTGTTAGGGGATAGGAGGTGGACTTTTTCTTTCTTTCTTTATTGAAGTATAGTTGATTTATAATGCATTAGTCTGAGGTGTACAGCAGAGTGGTTCAAATTTTTATATATTTGTGTGTACACGTATGTGTGTCTGTATATGTATATTCTGTTCCATATTCTTTTCCACTATAGGTTTTTGCAAGATATTATAAAGTCCCCCGTGCTATATACAAAAGGTCCTTATTGTTTATATATTTTATATATAGTAGTGTGTATATGTTAATCCAAACTCCTAATTTATAAAATTAGGAAGAGTGTTTTGAAGCCCTTACCTCTCATATTCTGCCCTAGGATGGGTTGTCAGATGTAGCAAACAAAAATACAGGACACCTAGTCCAAAATTTCAGACAAATAACAAATCATTTTTTAGTATAAGTCTGTTCCATGTAAGAGATTTGGGACAAACATATACTAGAGTGATTATAGATTGCTTATTTAACATTTGATTTAAACTGGCTGGCTGTGATTTGTCTGAGAACTTGACTGCTGAAGGCTGCTGGCTGAGCCTGGGCAGCGCCTCCTGGGCAAGGGTGGGAGACTCAAAGTTCACTGTTCCACGTGGGAAGCAGTTCAGCCTTGGTCTCAGTGTTCCAGCCACTGAGATGTCTGACCCAAGACAACAAAAGCAGAGTAGAAATCGGTGCGCTGAACCTGTTAAGGGAACCACCGACTGAAACCACCTACCCTGGCCAGGCAAGAGAGTAACCACTTGCATGAGTTCTCTTCCAACAAGAGGTCCTGGCAAGGAACCAGAACTCACAAGTTACCACCAACTGGAAGAACTCAGGAAAGGTCAAAAGGAGAGAGGTGACATCAGTTCTTATGTCTTACTAACCTCCCAAATTCCTTCTGACTGGAATCCATCTTCACTGAGGGATGCACAGGCCACCAGCAAGGACCCTGAGTCAGAATGACTGGCCAGAGACCACCCAGACACTAATCCCATCACCATAACGCCTGAGCCAGCGAGCCACGTAGAGGAGCGGTTCTCCTGGGTCCCCTCACCCTGCAGCTCTCCACCTGGGCACCTTTTCCCAATAAAGTCTCTTGCTCTGTTATTTATGTGTCTCCTCAGACACGGCATTTCCAAACGTTAGACACGAGCCTACTCTTGGGTCCCAGAAGGCAACAAATCCATGACCGAGATGAACACTATGCATATGGAGACAGGGAGGAGAGCTTTTCTCCATCTCCCATCACAGTTTCCCTCTTCTTCCTGCTTCCCACCAAAGCAAAGGGCAAAATCTCCTCTCATTTGCTAGTAGCCTCTGTCTGTGGCTATAATGAGCTTTCCTTGTTCCTTTTTTCAGGGAGCATGTCAATGCTCTTGTCAAAAAAAAATAAAATAAAATCTCATTAACAATGGTAGCCGGTAGTCATGACTACCTTCAGGACCCTCTATGGCCAATCTTTTTAGAGACGCCTTTCCAGAGGGGTTGCATTCCTGCAGGAATGAGACAGCAATTCTCTCAAACCCAAGTGTGCCCTAGACAGGAAAGGCAGCCCCCCACACTGCCGCTGTGCTCACAAGCTGCTGTGTTCCTGTGTCCCTCTGTAGTTTGCAGATTCTGGGCTTTTTGGTAGCAGCAAAGGCACAAAAGCATTGGTGATGACTCAGTAATGAGATTATTAATAATAAGAGTTTGATCAGTTCCTCTGCAAATACCTTTGTCCTAAGAAGCAACAAGCCTTTGGTTATCAGCACTGCAAAGCAAACAGTGCATTATTTATAAAAATTTGTTCTGACACTGGGCTGTCTCTAGAGTAAGAGGTCACTGAAATTCACTTGAGTAACAATGCATTCTTCACTGACAGCTTGAAGGAAAGTTACTGTGTGTGCATTTCATTAGGGGAACTTCCTAAAGCTGTACTACTTGAAAAATTGCAATACACAGGAAAAATACCCATCTAGATAAAGCTTTAATTCAATTCCCCATCATTAAAAAGTAATGTCAAACCTACCATGGTACTTTCAGAAGACAATGTCTTAGGGTATCTGATCTATAAAAGGACAATAGAGGCCATGTTTAGTCAACCGACTGACCACAGAGGTTGTGTTAGGGTGACACTTTCCTTATCTGCTGACCCCATCCCCAACAACCCTCAAGTCTCTATTAGCAATACTCAGAAATGATATGTAAAATGTAATAATCAACTGACATCATTCAGGTATGCTCAAAAGAAGGTTAACAATGGGTATTGGGCCTTCATTGACAATGTGTATCAGGCCCCACTCTGTACAAAGTCTCAGGCCCTGTGAAGATTTAAAAAGAAAGAAGAAAGCATAATTATTGATAATGAAAATATCTCATCCCTCAAGGGGAGGCAGTTTTACTTCAAAGAATATCCTAGGAATGAAAACAACAGATTGGACCCGAAACTAATTACTTGAATACCAAGGAGTGACAGGATGGATGATGGGGCCCCAGTCTGAGTGGGTTGATGTGGGAACATGAGCCAGGAGATGAGCTTCTTAAGGATGGAGATGAAGGATAGAGACCTTGTTGGTTTTGAACCTCCAGCACCTCGCCAAGTGCATGGGACCTGGTGACCAATAGACATCTGCAACTGAAAAGGGACATATTTAACAAATACATGAGTGAACCAATGAATGAATGGGTTGATTCGAGAACTGTCAAGAATTGTGAATTTCTTAATTGTTGGAGAAAACGGAGTGAGTTCCCAGCCAGAGAAATTACAAGAGTATAAGAACCCAGGCAACCTGAACTCCCTCCAAGGTCATGGTGCTGGTCCTGCCGCTGCGATCTCAGGTAGCCACCCTCACACTTAGGTCAGTTCCTAAGGTTGCTTCTCGTGCATGCATGCATGCTAAGACTTCAGTCGTCTCCAGTTTCTTGCCACCCTATGGACCATAGCCTGCCAGGCTCCTCTGTCCATGGGATTCTCCAGGCAAGAATCCTGGAGTGAGTTGCCATGGCTTCCTTCAGGGAATCTTCCTGACCCAGAAGTCAAACCTACGTCTCTTATGTCTACTGCATTGGCAGATAGATTCTTGACCACTAGCACTACTTGGGTAGCCCAAAGTTGTTCTTCAGCTTGACCCAGACATTCTAATTCCCTAAGCGACTAAACCACCACCACCAAGCATATCCTGTATCAGGAACTACACAGATTTGGCCATCCAATCATGGTTTAGGAAATTCCACCTTCAAAATACAGGATTTTCTAGCCAAATGCTTGCTTTCTTAATCTGCAGCAAAATCATCAACGTTGACTCAATGCAGAACCAAGCTAGTCCAAAGAGCAACTGATGGAAACCAGTGCAAAGTTCTGTGCAAATGCTGAAAAGCAAAAGCAACAACCAAAAAAAGTGTTAAAAGTTAACATACGCTAATTTTTTTAGGAAAAAGAGAAATTCTACACCCTCAAAAGGTAAAGCTTGGACTAATAAACCACGTGTTCTGTCACTTCAATTGTGTCTGAATCTTTCTGACCCCATGGACTGTAGCCCGTGAGGCTCCTCTGTCCATGGGATATTCCAGGCAAGAATACTGGAGTGGTTGTCATCCTCTCCTCCAGGGAATCTTCCCAACCCAGGGATTGAACCCACATCTCCTGCACTGTAGGCAGTGAGCCACCTGGGAAGCTCCTAATGAGCCACAAGTGTATTCAAAACTGCTTCCCTTAGGGATGTCTGTGTACAGTCAGGAAAAACCACCATCAGAGTCCAGTGGACATGGGAAGGACAGGATCCCAGACTTACCTTCGGATCCCTCCAGAGAGACTCTGCCCAGAGACTTGGGACCGAGGACTGGCCCCTAACTTCCTCTTGCTGTCTCCTAACCACTGCCTTCACTTCACCCCACAGCAGCAACTGTATTTTCCACACCGGTTGGATATTGTAAATCACCCCAGTCATTCTTTTAAAGGCTGGTTAAGTTGGTTTCTCCAACCCGAGGTGAAGCTTCCTCCTCTTGCTTATCTGCCCTACTGCAGAAGCTCTGCCTGCCTCTCACCCCAACCAGAGGTTATAATACCAGCCACCCCATTTTCCCCAGCATTACTTGCCCATGTTCAGCCTCATATACCTCTCACGGTGAGAAAGAGGCATACTTTCTACACGTATGAGAAGCTGTCACCTGGAAATTCTAATTGTGACCCCTGTCACTCCTGCAGCATTTTCAGATTTCGTCCCATCTTTTATTTTTCTGTTTCCATTACCTCCCTGCTTGAATCTTCTCGAACCCTGTAAATGGCAAGCCCGAGCAAGGTGTCAGAATTCTGTACTTAGAGACAAGTTCATGTAGTGAAAAGGACAGAGTCTAAAATACTGAGCAAAACTACTGGATCTACCAACTTCCTCGCTGAGTGACTTGGGACATGTAATCACAGCAGGACACGTCAAACCTGAGCTTTCAATATGGTAGCTACTAGCCATGTGTGTCCACTGAGCAGTTGAATTGTGGCTGGTACATACCTAAGTGTGTAGTAAGTATAAAATACACACTGGATTTCAAAGACTTAGTATAAAAGAAAAGAATGTAAAATATCTCATTAGTAATTTTCATACTGATCACCAGTTGTAATGGTAATATTTTAGATTTATTGAATTTAATAAAATATTTTAATTCATTTTACTTGTCTTTTTTTTTTAATTTTTTAGTGGAACTCCTAGGGAAAAAACTGACACCTTAGGGGGTTTACGTTATGCTTCTATTGCTATGATGGAGAAGCTTCTGGAGGTTACAGAAACATCGGAAGCTGTACCAACATCAGAAGCTGCCCCTTCCCACTGACAGGAGGTTAGCCAAGCAGGTGAGTTGCTGTCATTGGATTTCAAATTTAACATTTCTTCATAAGTGTTAAATGTTACAGACGTTCTCTCTAAAGACCTTCAAAATGAAATTACGGGGGGTTGTTTTTTTGTTTGTTTTTTTTTTTCTTTAAAGGTTTTATCACGTAAGAGAAAGGAAAACTATTTCAGAACCATTTGGGACAAAGGGAGGGAATCATGTTAAGAATTACTTCTAAGGGCTTCCCTGGTGGCTCAGTGGTAAAAAATCCACCTGCCAATGCAGGGGACACGGGTTTGATCCCTGGCCCGGGAAGATCCCACCTGCTGCAGAGCAAGTAAGCCCGTGGGCCACAAATACTGAACCTGTGCTTTGGAATCCAGGAGCTGCTACTGCTGAACTCACATGCCACAACCACAGAAGTGCGAGTGCCCTAGAACCCATGCTCTGCAGCCAGAAAACCACTGCAATGAGAAGTTCACGCACTGCAACCAGAGAGTAACCCCTACTTGCCACAACTAGAGAAAAGCCCGAGCGGCAACGAAGACTAAGCTCAACCAAAAGTAAAAACAAATAAATAAAATCATACATAAAAAAAAAATTACCTCTGCAAGAATGCTCACATGGTATTTAATTTGAGCCCATATTTTTAAAAACCAAGAGATTTCACATGAATTCCTATGTTGGGAGCTCCTTTGGGGCAAAAGAAAGTTCTGGTAACAGCAGATGTACATTCCCCATATCAGTAAACCTAAGTGGCCAAGCAGCTGCCCCTTTAGACCACATGCCTATTCCCCAGTTGGCCACATTCCTATCAGTCACACCCAGTCTATTTCCTTTATATGCATGACCTATCTAGCCTGTATAATCCTTTTAGATATGCAGCTATTGTGCTAACGCTTTTAGATTTGATAAACCAGCTTTTCAGAGACAAAGTAAATTTCCTCAAAAAAAAAGAAAAAGAATGTGGCAATTTGGATATTGCATTTCCCCTATTTCATCAGAAGAATAGCATCATGTTAGAATGTATTACCAAGGATTACATGCCATATCACTAAACTTAGATTTATGAGTTTTGGGAAACTATCAGAACACAATGAGACAAATTTCAAAACTGCAATTTAAACAGAACAAAATTTAATGAATCATAAAATGAAGCCATAGCCAAACATGTGCAGGAAATTTATGCAAATATGATCACAAAACTATCAAATAACCCAACCTCATCTATGATCATTTAAACATAATTGAAGTTGGCTCTTGCCTTGTCCGTCCTGAGCCCCACTTAACAGTCCCTACCCAGCTCAGCTATGACTTAAAAATGAGGCTTGGCCCATGTGGGCCCAGTACAAAATGAAAATGTGGACTCCCTTGTTTAAAAATGATTAAGAATTTTAAGACATTGATAGCAAAGAGTAAAACTAAGTGCGAAGCCCTTGTAAGTAGGGAGCCCTGTGTCGACCACACAGGTGACATGGACATGAAGCCAAACCTGACTACAGCAAGGGGCATCTAGCAAATTCTGGGGGTTTAAGAAAGTAGAGACATTACTTTGCCAGCAAAGGTCCATAGTCAAAGCTACTGTTTTTTCAGTAGTCAAGTGTGGATGTGAGAATTGGACTATAAAGAAAGCTGAGTGCCAAAGAACTGATGCTTTTGAACTGTGGTGTTGGAGAAGACTCTTGCGAGTCCCTTGGACTGCAAGGAGATCCAACCAGTCCATCCTAAAGAAGATCAGTCCTGGGTGTTCATTGGAAGGACTGATGTTGAAGCTGAAACTCCAATATTTTGATCACCTGATGCAAAGAGCTGATTCATTTGAAAAGACCCTGATGCTGGGAAAGATTTAAAGCAAGAGGGGAAGGGGACGACAGAGGATGAGATGTTTGGATGGCATCACCGAATCAATGGACATGAATTTGGGTAAACTCCGGGAGTTGGTGATGGACAGGGAGGCCTGGCGTGCTGCAGTCCATGGGGTCACAAAGAGTTGGACATGACTGAGCAACTGAACTGAACTGAAGAAAGTCTTCCTGCATGCAGGCTAAGTCGCTTCAGTCATGACTGACTCTATGACCCTATGGACGGTAGCCTGCCAGGCTCTTCTGTCCATGGGATTCTCCAGGCAAGAATACTGGAGTGGGTTGCCATGCCCTCCTCTAGGAGGTCTTCCCAAGCCAGGGATCGAGCCTGAGTCTCTTATGTCTCCTGCTTTAGCAGGTAGGTTCTTTACCAAGAGCACCACCAAGGAAGCCCCAAGAAAGTCTTCCTACAGGAGGTAAAAGCCCAAAATGAGACTTGAAACCTTATTTTCTAATCTGTATCATCTAAAAATGGACTTTGCAGCATCAGGTTGGAAGAGGTACTCTTTGAGCTCTCCCTGGC
The DNA here is from genome assembly GCF_033118175.1 of Dama dama. Lineage (NCBI taxonomy): Eukaryota > Metazoa > Chordata > Mammalia > Artiodactyla > Cervidae > Dama > Dama dama. The sequence continues at coordinate 14,729,604 of NC_083710.1, forward strand.
CTAATCAAACTGCCATTGGCAACTGGCAAGTAGAACTTGAAGGTGCCAGCAATCCTGTGATGAGAGGGACTCTGAACCTCCTCTAATTTAATCTTGCTTTTAAGAATTTCCAACTCTGGCTGCTATATAATGACATTTTACAGTTTCAACTTTTCTTACAGGATGTAAAGCTTAGCGTTAGAATGATGGTGACTTTGATGTCATGAAAATTAATATTTAATGAAAAGCTTCCAAGATTATTTGAAAAATAAGTAACATGTATAAAACATTAACCTGAATTTTTTTCAGTTCTTGCTTAGTTACAGCCCTCTGGTGACCTGACCAACCATTACCAAAAATAGGTAATCTCTACATAATCTTGACCATGTGTTCCATCTGATCCCCTTCCTTTAGTCAAACACATTGGTTATGCCTTACCTGTGTTGAGTTAAATTATGTTTTCTTCTGTTTTGTGTGTGTAGGTATCTGAAGGTTTGAATACATGTTTGGTGAATGCATGTTTGTGAATACATGTCACTTTGGGTCCTTTGTTTTAACTTCTTCTCTTTTAATTTATTTCTGCACTAGGTCTTAGTGCACTGGGTCTTTGCAACACTCGAGATCTTTGTTGCTGCATCCAGCACCTTTAGTTTCAGCATACACACTCTTAGTTGCAGTATGTGGGACCTACTTCCCTGACCAGGGACCAAACCCAGGCCCCCTGCATTGGGAGTGCAGAGTCTCAACCACTGACCCCCAGGGAAGTCTCTGACTCCTTATTAAGTTCCCAATTCTTTCATTCATAGAAGGGAGAAAAGAGTAGTAATAATACTTAGTTAATAAAACCGTTCATTTATTTACAAATCTTTAATGAGTGTGTCCTACGTGTCAGGCAATGTTCTGGATGCCAGGTGTTACAGTAACTAAAATGCCTACCTTCATGGGTCTAACATTTTAATACAAGACAGGCAATAAAAAATATAAATAAGTAAAATATATAGTATGTTAGATGGTGTTGAGAGCCATGGAGAAAGAATACAGTAGGAAAAGGAAACAGGGAGATTCGGGGTTCCGTGTAGGAAGAAGGGGCTTCCCTGGTGGCTCAGAAGTAAAGAATCCGCTGTAATGCAGGAGACGTGGGTTCAATCCCTGGGTGGGGAAGATCCCCTGGAGGAGGGCATGGCAACCCACTCCAGTATTGTTGCCTGCAGATTCCCATGGACAGAGGAGCCTCGCGGGCTGCAGCCCATGGGGTCGCAGAGTTGGACATGAAGTGACTGAGCATGCACTCGGGAAGAAGACATTTGAGTCAAGTGTAAAGGAGATGGAGGGAATACATGGGGCTCCCTGTGGGGAAAGCAACCCAGGGCAAAGCAAAGGCAAGCCCACAGGGCACACGTGTCACCTGGAATTGAGTGACAGAACATGGAGGTCAGGCTGGCTGGCGGAGAGTGAGGTAGAAGGGATCTCCCAGCAGCGGCAGAGGAAGTGCTGTATTGCACCAAGCTTTTGAGACCACTACAGAGACGTTGCCTTGTCTCTGGGTAAGCGGGGGCCATTTGAGGAGAGGGATGACATGAGCTGGTTTCTGTTTGAGCAAAATCACTCTGATGACTCTTTGGAGATCAGACTGTCCTGAGCCTGTTGTCAGACTTCTGTGATAATCCAGGCAAGAGACAATGGTGAACAGGGCCGACTGACAGCAGTTGGAGATGGTGAGCAGTGGTCAAGTTCTAGATGAAACTTTATGTTAGAGACGCAGATGTCTTCTGTGTAATGGAAAGCCAAGAGAGGGGCCTGCTGTCTCTGGTCTTCACAAATGGATGAATGACATCGGCATTAACAGGAAGGAAAAAGACCACAGATGCAGCCTGTCTAGAGCAGAAGTTTTCGGACTCAGCTTGGGAATGTAAAGTTTTTTTTGAGGTGCTTTTTTGACATGTACAGGCAGTAGGATATACGTAAGTCTGAAATTTAGAGCAGAGGTCCAGGCTCAGAGAATTGTTGGTGTATTGATGACATTTAAAACCATGGGACTTGGTGAAATCACCAATGAAGTGATTATAGATTTTTTTTTTTTTTTTTTAGTGTCTTAGATATAAGACCTAGAAGACTCTAAGATTAAAAGTCAGGGGGATGTGGAGGTAACAGCCAAAGAGATGGAGAACAAACTGCTTTTGAGGTCAGAAGAAAGCCGGGCAAGTGTGACATTCGTGAAGCCAAATGAAGAAAGAATTTCAAGAGGGAAAGAGCAACCAACTGTGTCAAACAATCTAAATGGGTCAAGTAAAATGAGGAAACTGAATTGATGATTGGACTTAGCAATGTATGGGTCAGGGTGACCCTTGACAGCGCAGTTTTAACAGAGTAGTGGGCCTTGAAAGCATGATTAAGGACATTTAACAGTGAGAAGAAAGAAATCAAAGCCACTAAGTACAGGCAATTCAATCAGAGATTTGTTTAACAGGCATCAATAAAATGTAAGGGCCAAATGAGGTACTACATGTGGAAGTGCTTTGAAATTATAAATGTACTATGTAAACACTGGCTGTGATTATTAGAACCTGAATCTTCTGTGTTCCAAGAATATGGCTTTCAGAATGTCAGCCAGACTCAAGCATTTCTGTGCCCAGTTAGAGCCTTGCACCTCAGAAGACTGTGTTCTCACTGTACTCACAGTTGTTCCAAGCAGTCACTAAATCTTCCCAAAGAAATCAGAGTTCAAAGACTCCACACAGTGACAAGCATGGTCTACTCAACTCCACTTCCCAATCTGGCTTTACAATCACAATCACCCCCACACAGTACAGAGGGAGGGAAAAAAATCAAAGTTCTATACACACAAAAAAGCTACAGATAGTCTTTAAGAAAATAGGTCTTTGTCCTGCAAGGGTACAGAGCCTTGGAAAATTTCCAAATCAATCAACACATCTTAATTACGACATCAAGATAACATAAAATGAGAAGTTTCCAGTAAGAGAAGTGTCCTCACCCACTGCTAATGAGAGCAAATGCCCCTGATGGTTATTGAAGGGCACTGCGATTTTTCAAAATGAGCATCTGTCCTGTTCCCACTTGAGGGTGTCAAGTGAATATTTTATGACTGAAGATGTGGGCAAGATGTACTATGTGCCTGCAGGACTGAGCCCATAGACTCTAGGCAACATATCTCACCCCAGTTTTCCCCATTCCTTGGAGATCGAGGCCTATTGGAAGACTGCCCAACTCAGAGCAGTCAACACGAGAAGGCCATGGGGTCACGCCTGAAACAGTCAGCTCTTCCAGCAACAGAAGCTAAGGCTGAGGTTGGAAAACAGTCACCCACCCTTTCCCTTTCCCATAGACCTATCCACCAATTCATTCACTCATGAATGTGCCAATTCATTCACTCACCCATGTGCCAGGCTATCAACTCTAGGCCAGTACACTTCAAAGGAGATATGATACAACTCACAAATGCAAAGCCTCATATGTGATTGTAAATTTTCTAGTAGCCAAAGAAGTAAAAAAAAAATACAAGTGAAATTAATGTTAGGAATATGTTTTATTTAACTCAGTACCTAAGTCTTATCATTCCAACAAGTGCTGTCCTTGCTGTTGTTGTTCTTGTTCAGTTGCTGAGTTGTGTCTGACTCTTTGCAACCCCATGGACTGTAGCTGGCCAGGCTCCTCTGTCCTCCGGTATCTCCTGGAGTTTGCTCAAATTCACATCCACTGAGTCGGTGGCACTATCGAAGCATCTCATCCTCTGTTGTCCCCTTCTCCGTTTGCCTTCAATCTTTCCCAACAAGTAATCAATATTAAAGAAAGTTATGAAGACTATACAACTATTTTTCATTTTTTGTACTAAAATCTTCGAAACTCAGTGTCTGCCTTATACTTCTAGCACATCTCAATTCAGAGTACCCACGTTTCAAGCACTCAGTAGCCACAAAGGGCCAGTGGCTAACAATATTTGCCAGAACACATCTAGGCACTGGGGATTCCACAAGGAGTGAATCACAGATCTTGCCTTGGAGAAGCCTACAGAAATGGCGGGGTGGCCAGGGTTCAGACAAGTAAGCAGGCTATTAGAATTGTGTCAAAATAGAAATAAAGGCAGAGTGTCCATGGCTTGCAGGAAAATAGCTCCTAACAGGATCTGAGTGAGCGGGGTCAGAAAGACTACTTCAGGAAGTGAGATGTTAGCTGAGCCCCTCAAAGTATGTAAGAATTAAAGGGGCAGAGAGGCAAGGAAGGGCATGGGAAATGCACGGCTAAGACTGCAGATTCTGAGAATAAGAGAGACTACGGCATGTTCTGGGAACTGCAAGGCATTCATTACCACCAGAAGTTGGAATCTGAGAAGGAGACTAAGAAGTCCTCCAAGACAAACCAGACCACACAAAAGGCTCTGTGAGCCACAGTGAGAAGACTGGGATTCCTCCTGAAGGAGATGGGAGTCCTTAAAGAATTCTGAGGAGGGGTCTTGGTTGCCCCATTTTCCAAGTTCACCTGCTCCAAGCCCATCTTTTTAATTGCGGACTGGTTAGCTCAGACAGGTGAGGGAAGCTGCTTAGCATTGCCAGCTGGCTGATGGCAGAACTGGAGACCCACAGAGTCCTTTCACAGCCCCTGCCGCTGCAGGACACAGGTGTGTCTGAGCAGAAAGGGAAGTGCCATTGCTCCACACTGCAGATGAGGTACCAGAGCCCCTTGTACCAGACTGTGATGCAAGATGGTCAGGAACTAACCCCATGCTAGGAAAAGGGGGAAATGGGGTTGTACAAGAGGGGCAACGTCTCACCTGCTGAATGTCTGGGTGGCCAGCTCTGAGTTCTCTTCACCTGCCTGATCCCACAGTTGGAGTACAAGACAGTGTAAATGAGATCAGGACCAGCAGCCTGAGCCCCCGCTGGCTGTACCTCTGGCCACCTTGTGAGGGAGGGCTGGCCCTGCCCAGAGAGGTAGCGGAAGAGACAGTGGGTGTGGAATGTGTCCAAGTTTGAATACAACAGCATTTACAATGGACGCAAAGTAGGCAAACTAAGCACCTAGACTGAAGCGTTCTTGACCTCAAAGTGCCAGGAGTGTAGAAAGCCTCAGGATACATGTGTGTCTTCCAGTTGTGTCCATGTAAATGTTACTTTATTTATTCATCTATTTATTTGTTTTGGCTGTGCTGGGTCTTCACTGATGGGCAGGCTTTTCTGTAGTTACAAAGAGCAGGGGCTACTCTCTGCTGCAGTGCATGGGCTTCTCATTGCTGTGGCTTTTCTTGTTGCAGAGAGAGGCTCTGGGCATGACAGCTTCAGCAGTTGCAGCTCCCGGGCTCTCGAGCACAGACTCAAAAGTTGTGGCACACAGGCTTAGTTGCTCCTCAGCATGTGGAATCTTCCCAGAGCAGGGATCAAACCCATGTCTACAATAAAAGGTGGATTGTTTACCACTGAGCCACCAGGGAAGCCCTGAATGTTGTTTTTATATTAAAACAAATAGGGGGGTACATTCTGGACTCACTGACTCACTTGCTGAATTTCTGAGCAGTGTCAGCCCTCACTCCATTTCTTGAGACGGCCTGGTGCTACAGCCTGTGACGTTCAGTTCAGTCACTCAGTTGTGTCCAATGCTTTGAGACCCTCTGAACTGCAGCAAACCAGACTTCCCTGTCCATTGCCAACTCCCAGAAGTTGCTCAAACTCATGTCCATCCATTTGATGATGCCATCCAACCATCTCATCCTCTGTTGTCCCCTTCTCCTCCTGCCTTCAATCTTTCCCAGCATCAGGGTCTTTTCCAGTGAGTCAGTTCTTCACATCAGGTGGCCAAAGGATTGGAGTTTCAGCTTCAGCATAGTCCTTCCAATGAATATTCAAGACTCATTTCTGTTAGGATTGACCGATTTGATCTCCTTGCAGTCCGAAGGACTCCCAAGAGTCTTCTCCAACACCACACTTCAAAAGCATCAATTCTTCAGTGCTCAGCTTTCTTTATAGTCCAACTCTCACATCCATACATGACTCCTGGGAAAACCATAGCTTTGACTAGATGGACCTTTGTTAGTAATGTCTCTGCTTTTTAATATGCTGTCTAGGTTTGTCATAGCTTTTCCTCCAAGGAGCAAGTATTAATTTCATGGCTGCAGTCACCATCTGCAGTGATTTTGGAGCCCAAAAAATAAAGTCTGCCACTGTTTCCACTGTTTCCCCATCTATTTGCCATGAAGTGATGGGACTGGATGCCATGATCTTAGTTTTCTCTATATTGAGCTTTAAGCCAACTTTTTCACTCTCCTCTTTCACTTTCATCAAGAGGCTCTTTAGTTCTTCTTCACTTTCTGCCATAAGGGTGGTGTCATCTGCATATCTGAGGTTATTGATATTTCTCCCAGCAATCTTAATTCCAGCTTGTGCTTCCTCCAGCCCAGCATTTCTCATGATGTACTCTGCATATAAGTTAAATAAGCAGGGTGACAATATACAGCTTTGATGTACTCCTTTTCCTATTTGGAACCAGTCTGTTGTTCACTGTCCATTTCTAACTGTTGCTTCCTGACCTGCATATAGGTTTCTCACGAGGCAGGTCAGGTGGTCTGGTATTGCCATCTCTTTCAGAATTTTCCTCAGTTTGTGGTGATTCACACAGTCAAAGGCTTCGACATAGTCAACAAAGCAGAAATAGATGTTTTTCTGGAACTCTCTTGCTTTTTTGATGATCCAGCGGATATTGGGAATTTGATCTCTGGTTCCTCTGCCTTTTCTAAAACCAGCTCGAACATCTGGAAGTACACGGTTCATGTACTGTTGAAGCCTGACTTAGAGAATTTTGATCATTACTTTGCTAGTGTGTGAGATGAGTGCAGTTGTGCAGTAGTTTGAGCATTCCTTGACATTGCCTTTCTTTGAGACCATCAGAGTAAGACCCAGATTCCCCCACAGCCAGTTTCTCCCATCAGGAAACTTCTACAAACCTCTTATCCTTATCCATCAGAGGACAGACAGAATGAAAACCAGAATTATAGAAAACTAACCAAACTAACCAAACTGATCACTTGTACCACAGCCCTGTCTAACTCAATGAAACTCTGAGCCATGCCATATAGGGCCAACCAAGATGGATAGGTCATGGTGGAGAGTTCTAACAAAAATGTGGTCCACTGGAGAAGGGAATGGCAAACCACTTCAGTACTCTTGCCTTGAGAACCCCATGAAAAGGCAAAAAGATATGACATTGAAAGATAAACTCCCTCCCCCCTCCCAAAAAGAAAGATAAACTCCCCAGGTCAGTAGGTACCCTATGCTACTGGAGAAGAGTGGAGAAATAGCCCCATAAAGAATGAAGAGGTTGAGCCAAAGCAAAAATAATGCCCAGCTGTGGATGTGGCTGATGACGGAAGTAAAGTCTGATGCTGTAAAGAGCAATATTGCATAGGAACCTGGAATGTTAGGTCCATGAATCAAGGTAAACTGGAAGTGGTCAAACAGGAGATGGCCTGTGAGGAAGAGAGAGCTTATTAACCTGCTCCCCAGGGTCAGGAAGATTAAGTGATTCCTCTAAAGATACCTGGGAAGTTGGTAGAGAAACCAAGTTTAGGACCCACATCTTCTGATTTCTTGTCCATCAGAGTAGAAATGGGCAAGGAGAACCAACAACCCCATAGGAAGCTGGTTCAAGGCCACAGACAAGTAAGCTGGTTCACAGCCTACTTCTTCCACCATTATGGCTTAATGCTTTTGGGTGTGGATGTGTTTATAGCTCTAGGGCTACTCTTTTACGTCTAAATATTCCCAGGAAGTGTTCAATCTTAAAATATTATCTATTAACAGAAATTACGTAAGATCAGGAACGGGGCACAGAAAACGTCGGTAATGTGGGGCTGGGATGAGAGCCCAGGAGGGCACCCCTGGGCTCTGAGGGGGTGACAGGAAGGACAGAGGCTGGCTCTGTGCCCCTCAGTTTCTTGGAACTTGTCTGCAGCCACAGAGCACACATTTGCGGAGCCCGCAACGCACATGAGGCAGTGTCTACACTGCACGGGACACGTGAAGAAGCATAAGGACTGTCCCTGCCCTCTGTGCTCAAATGTTAGCTGGGAGTGCATTCGTTTTCTGTTGATGGTATTAACAACACAAATTTATTGTCTTATAATTCTCAGGCAGATCACACTGGGCTGAAATCAAAGGTGTTATCAGGGCTGGGTTCCCTTCTGGAGTATCCGTGTCCTTACCTTTTCAGCTTCTAGAGGCTGTCTGCAAGCTCTCCCAGATGGCACAGTGGTAGAGAATCTGCCTGTCAATGCAGGAGACACAGGAGATGCAGGTTCAATCCCTGGGTCAGACATATACCCTGGAATAGAAAATGACAACCGGTTCCAGTATTCTTGTCTGGAGAATCCCAAGGACAGAGGAGCCTGGCAGGCTACAGTCCATGGGGTCGCAAAGAGTCAGACACGACTGAGGGACTTCACTTTTACTTTTAAGGATCCTTGTGATTACACCGAGCTCATGTGACTAAGCCAAGATTATCTCATCATCTCAAGATCAGCTGATTAAGAATCTCAATTCCATCTGCAGCTCTCATTCCCCTTTGCCTTGTAACACCACAGTCCAGCCCAGGGATTAGGACATGGATGTCTTTGGTGGGTGAGGGGAGCGTGACTGTCAAACACAGGGAGGTTAAACACTCAGATATAAAATTAGTTCTGAGTAAGGTAAGAACTGCGTGGGTGATAAATGCCATGGAGTTCAAGATGGGAAAGATCACTTCCATCAGGAGACATCAGGAAAGGCTCCCCAAGCCGAGGGGTTGTGTGATGGGCATGAGGTCCCAAGACACTCCATGAGATGAAGAGCTTGGTCTCCGTGATCCCACTCATCCATCCGGTGCTGGAACATTTTGTCCCAGAGGCAGCAGCAGTGAAAGCAGCAAGAGAGGCAAAGGCTGAGCTGGGGCTGAGGGTGCCAGTGGAAACCGCAGGATCTCTGCTGAGATGAGTTCCTGGGGACAAGCCATAGCGGCCTTGGATGCCCCGCCAACAAGGGCAGCTTTGTCCCAGAGGCTCTGAGCAGTGATGGAAGGCTGACTAAGCAGCACATCCAGTGATGATGGAGGGACTAGGGGTTCAGAGAGCTTTGAGGTGAGAAGGGCCACATTTTCAACAACCCAGATGGAGGTGAAAAGGGAGGGGATGAGGCTAGTGGCAAGAGGACCAGAAAAATGACCCAGACACATGGGCATCTTGCAGGTAGAATGAAGAGATGGGTGGGTTGTGAAGAGGTGGACTAGGAGAGCTGCACAGTGGTGATGATGGGTGAGGGAAGAAAAGAGGCATTTTAGGAACAGGAGTCTCGCGTGGGCAAGATCCCAGGAGGGAAAGGTCCTCTGGCCGTGACAATGCAGGCATCAGGAGTTCTCGGAGGTGTGGAAGGAACTAATATGAATGATCAAGAGCAGTGTCATAAAGAGAGGGACACGCACGGACTCAACATTGGGTGATAGCCTCTTTAGGGGTCTGGTGAAGGGAAGAAGCCACTGAAGGAGAGGGAAGCAAACAGGCCCCACGGGTCATGCTCCCAGAGCAGCGCCGCCCTGCACCCGATGATGTTTTTAAGATACAAGCACCATATCAGGGAGGTGGTGCAGTAAATTTTTACCATCCACAGCACTTACTACCAGCAAGCTGTCCTTGTTTAGTCCTAGGCTCTCAGGAAACAGACAAACAGCCAGGAGGGCTCTGAGAGGCAAGAACAGTGGGTCAGAAGGTCCCAGCCAGGAAAGGAAAGCTTGAGAGAGCACCGCCGGCTCCCTTTCTCCACCGGGCAGGTCAGGAGGGCCGCCCACACTTGGAGGGGGCACTTGGGAGAGGACAGACTCGGGGCTGAAGCCAGTTCCGAGGCTCCAGGGCCGCTTTCTGGTGTCCCCATCGGCTGCTCTCTGCAACATCCTCTAGGCAACTGTGTGTGTCCACAGTCTCTGGCACAATGTCCCGTGTGCAATGGAGCTGCCGGCTTTGTGGTGTGCAAGGAGAGATGAAAGAGGAGGACGGGCACCCAGAGCATTTCCCATCCTGGTATTTCCCCACAAGAAACGAGGCCGTGGTGCAAGGAGACGTGCTGTGCTGTCTCCTTATACGGAACACAAAGGTTAAATTCGTGTGTGTTGCTACAGGTCAGTATAGAGGTTGCCCTCAAGGGTCAGGGGTCGTGACCAGAGCGGAACACAAAGAGGGCTTCCGAGGACCGAGAATGCCCTCTTTCTGGGTCTGGGACTGGATCCGTGAAGGGGAAAACTCACCAAGCTGTGCCCTTAGGGTTTGTACATTTTTCTGGATGTATATTACATGCAGATGAAAGACTGCTATTTTCAAAACTGCTGTTGTGGAAATGCCCTTGCCCCTGTGTGAGAGGTCAGAAATGTTGAGTTAGAAAGAGGGGCAGTGATGCCAAAGAGAGAGAAAAGGTACACAGAAAGAAACCCTGGCCTCCTGCAAAGGGGCCACACCGAGCTTTTCTCCAAAGGAGGGAATTAGTTTGATGCAGGAAACCGCCAACTACACAAGCTCACCGGGTATAGTCAGGGTGACCGCAGTTTTGGAGTTCCCTGCTTGTCATGTGAGGAAGGCACTGCAGACCCCACAATGAGCAAGATGCTTGGTTCTCGGTACTGGTCAGTTCTATGTGCCAACTTGGCTGGGTTATGATGCTTAGTTGTTAGGTCAAATGCTCACCAGGGTGTTACTGGAAAATTTTTTTAAAGATATGATTAACATTTACAATCAGTTGACTTTTATCACTTAGACTTTTGGCTGAGATCATTTGTCATAATTAGTTGACATAAGGTAAAAGCAGATTATCCTCCATATGGGTGGGCCATAAATCAGTTGAATGGCTTAAGAGCAAAGACTTGAGGTTTCCCCTAAAAGAAGAAATTCTGCCTCTAGACTGAAACAGAAATTCTGCCTTGGGCTGACAAACTTCAGACTCTTTTTTGAATATATAGACTGCCCTACAGACTTTGGACTTGACAGCTCCCACAATGGTATGAGCCAATTTATATAAATACTGGTTTATATGGTTCCTATTTATATTGGTTTACACTATTGGTTCTGTTTCTCTGGAGGTCTCTGATGAAGACAGTTTCCAGTAGACTGTTCTCCAGGGTCTCAACGCATCTTTCTCAAGCCTCCTCTGAGAGTAGGCAAGGTAGGTGCAGCTCTTCCATTTGAGGGCTAGAGCCTATAGTGAGGGCCTCTTTCCTGAGAAAAAGGAAATCCACAATCAGTCCAAGGATCTACATGCCGGCTTTGACCTCTTTACTCTAATTCAGCCAATGTCACAGGCACATTTTGTTAGCACTGATAATGTTACGGGAGAAGAAAATATTAAGAGAAACCTACATGCTTCCAGTTTTTCTTCCTGGGCTTATTTATGTGACTTTTTCAGAGGGTCCCCAGAAACCCCCTATAGGCAACCACATTCCTACAAGTATATCTTGTTGTTGTTGTTAGTTGCCAAGTCATGTCTGACTCTTGCTACCCCATGGACTGTAGCCCACCAGGCTGCTCTGTCCATGGCATTTCCCAGGCGAATACTAGAGCTGGTTGCCATTTCCTGCTCCTGGGAATCTTCCCTACCCAGAGATCAGACCCGAGTCTCCTGCATTGGCTGGCGGGCTCTTTATCACTGAGCCACGAGGGAGGCCTGCAGGTACATCTAAACCCACCGAAACGCTGACCCAGTTAGATACAGCAGAGGAACTGGGGGAGACAAACACAGTGTTGGTAGGGCTTTAATCTTCTCCAAACCCTGAACTATTGTGGAGATGTTTTATCTTCCATTGCACACGGAGGAGATTAAAAAGCCGTGATAAATGGTGTGCTCTCCGGGAGGGAACGCCATATATAGGGCAATACATAATTTCCTGCTTCTGGTACCGTTCGGGATAATTGTCCTGGTAACGTGAAAACGGGAGGGATATTAATTTAAGATTAAAGCACAATTATAAGCCCTGTCATACTGTTAATTTCTTTTAAATGTTCCTCTGAATAATTCCACCTTTGCAAGATGGAATAAGCACACAATTAAAAACTGCATTAAATAAATGAATAACTAATTAATGAATAAAAAGAACTCTGAAAATAAAATGGGCCATGCAAATTCTAAACAATAATTTTAACAGCAGGCCAGAACTTAATCCTTCAGATCTTTGAATGAATTGCACTTGGATGCAGACAGATAGCATCTCCCTCTAGATTCAGCTCTCAAATAGTTATGCTCTGTGTTCATATCCTGCCCAGCGGCAGATTTAGGTGCTGGACACTGCAGGCAACGAGGGGGCTGTCTAATTGACCAACCTCAACACCTTTCCAATCTTAACACCATTGCCTCATCCATAATGCCTGAAATTCTATACTTTCCTCTGTCCTCCGGCCAGAAATCTTACCAAGGTGATTCTGCCATTGAATAGGAATTCCATTAGAAAATGCAAATACTCCTATAAAGCCGAGAGGTGGATCATTTCTTAGCACATTGATATGAATCAATTTAATCAGATTGCTTTCCTCCCAACACCTCTTGGTGTTGGAGGCCAACTTCTTGAAAGAGTGGGATGAGAGAGAGAGGAGTGGTCATTTTGCAAGAAAAGCTAACGGTAAGTAGAGAACGGGAGATCCGCCAAGTTCTGTAGTGTTTTGAGAGCCCAGGGAAGGTGAGAGATAAAACACCATGGTGAGTCTTCCTTACATGTCCATAAGGAGCTGAGACTTGGATGTGCCATATGGATGGGGAAGAAAAGGAGTGTGCTTGTGCATGTACAAGCTTGTACATCCAAGCTTGTATGTGTCAAATGAAGGTCATCACAATGATGTGAATTTTCCAGTTGAGGAAAACTGAGATCTTGTTAATAACCCAAGAGTACAGAGTAATGTGGTAAATGGGAGAGAAGAATTACAGGCTTTGTCCATCTGACTCTGAAATCCACGATCTTTCAACCATACCACACTTCCTCACAGCAACTTATCAATTAGATGTGATTGCTCTCATTTTTTAAATGAGCAAGTCAAGGCTTCTAAAGACTAAAGAAGAAGGAAATCACTCAGTAGGCCCCCATGTGAAAACATCAGGCTTGTGGAGTAACTGCAAATACTCAAGCCTCTCGTCCTGCAGGTTGAAACGGAAGGAGACAAGGCTGAAATGTCGTCATTGAGACTGCAGCCACCAGGAAGAACCACTAAGGCTGCGCACAGATAAGAATCAAGCTTACAGCCTCACTCCCAGGATCTAACAGGATGTCCTGACCTGAAACGAAGTCAAGGTGCCCAGCCTGGGAGGGAGTCCAAGTCACACCTGAAACCCCTGTCTTCACTTTCAGACCATTTTGCTCTAACGGCCGTTGATAAGAGATGCAATTAACAGCTCTGTTATCAGGAGCAAATAGCCAATATAAAAGCCTGCAGTTATTAAAATTATCACTGAAGTCTGGAAGAGGATTAGAAGATAACCTTTTTCTCCAAGTGCCAGGAAAAAGGGAAAGGGCTTGGGAAAGGTGTCTAACTCCTACCCAAGGAGCTTTCTCATGAAGCCAGCGGCAGACATCACAGAGTCCAGGCCCGCCTGGGACACCGGGCGTGTGTGGCTCTGTGCGCACCTAGGGAGACCTCGTGGGAAGCCCTCGCAGGCTAGGAGCCCGCTAACAGCCTGGCCTGCCCGCCTGCCCCCACAGCAGAGCCTTCTCAGGGGCCACTGCCAACCCCAGTGGGTCCCTAGAGCCATCCTGCCATCAGCTCTGCCCCACCTGGCCCCCCAGCTCCAGTCCTTCCCCAGCTCTCCCTGCTCATTGACATCCTCATCTCCTGGGGTCTACACCACTCAAGCTTCCCAGATCCACTAGGGAAAGGGATTCCCAGCAGGATCCCCTCTTTCTCCATCAATCTTCACCCCCTGCTCTCCCTCAACCTGTATCCACCTCCCCAGTCTCCTCTCCCTCCTAGAGCTTTCCTGATAAACTCAGAGACCCCACTACATCTCACTCTTGGCATTTGTCATGCAAGTCACAGGGCTATGACAGTGCCTGGGTTCTGCTTGTGTCTTAAGTTCCCACTACTTTCCAGACACTGTGGGGGTACCAGGTATCCCGTAATGAGCAAAAAAGCACCACCATGGGCCTTGCAATCAAAAGCCTTTGAAAGCAGGACTGGGCTGTATTCATGTACCTAATCCCAGCCCCTAGTAGGGTCTCGCATACACAGTAGGTAATCAAACAGCAATATTAAAGTTAAAAGGGTATAATGAAAATTTACAGGGGTTTTTGATTACTGTCTTAAGATGCTTAAGTGTTAACAGCCAGAAGAGAATCAATAGGTTTTCCATTATAGATAACATATTTGCTTTTTAATGAGAACCATTAAACTCTTAATCATCACTGTTCCCCCTCCCCCCAATCCCTACACCCTAGGGCTAAGATTTCAGTTCTCTGAAGGCCTAAGAGGGAGATATTTGAAAAAGAAGCCCCTCCAAACCATACTAAATTATCAGTGTCCTAGGCTAGGCACATAAACCTAGCTAGGCACAAAAAATAGGCCTTGGTGGTCCCATCTGGAACCACCCCCCACCCCCCAACACACACACACATCAGTTAATAGAATGCCCTATTTTACATTTTTTGGAAATCTAAAACTTGCAGCCCAAAGCCAAATTCAGCCCACAGATGTTCTCTAAGGCTGCACAGGATTTCACAGAATTTGAATTTCACACAATGTATGTGTCAGTGCGCCAGGGACCTCACCATTCTCTATTGTTTACATCTGGCCCTAAGCAACAGATTTATGTTACTTCCCCTCACCCCCACCCTGAGAGGCATTTGGATTTTTCATTCTTGATTAATATGTAACTGTTTAAAAACAATTTGATGACCACAATAACCCCTTGAGCTAAGTAGGGGTTGTTATTATTTCCCCTATTTTGTGGTTGAGGAAACTGAAGGTCAGGGAAGAAGTGGACGACTTTGCATTTTCAGTCACTGTTTTCTGAGGTCTATGTTGGTCTGGTTTGTGAGGCTTCGATAGGCTAGGTTGGTAGCAATCACCAAGGCCTTCAAGACATTGATGGCCTATAGGGTCCAGCTTCCTTCAGGGAGTCTTAATCTGGCCTCCATGCACCCTAGAGGTTTTAGAGATAGTATTTCAAGGGTTCCACTGGCTTCTGAAAACAGCACACAATTTTTGTGGACATACATACACTGAGGAAAATGCTTGCAGCTTTCATTGGCTCTCAGGGAATGTTAGCAGGGCAGGGTGACCACCTGCTTGGCAATTATTTCCTGGGGAAGATTTCTCTCCAACTCACAGTGTGCAAAGCCACCTGGCGGAGCTTAGGGGATTGCTGGTGGTTTGCAGTTAACCGAGAAGAAGAACCATGATTTGCTCTTGCCGGTAGTCCACCTGATTATGTCTGGACTGGGGAGTAAGAGGGTAGCAGCCTTTATGAATGTCTCACCTGGAAGGAGACTCAGGCCTTTCTGAATGATCCCCCTCTCAAAGAAACATGCAATATTTCCCAGAAGCAGAAGTAGGAAGACATAGTATCTTATCAAAATTTGTCAAAACCAACAGGAAGTTAAGGCACTGAAAATGTCCATAGATGGTACGAGACAGGCAAATCTAGGAAAAATGCCCACATGGTACAATTCAATAGGCCTCACTGAAACAACATATAAGGCCCTCTCTTCTCACTGAAGCTTCTCCCTAGACCCTGTCCCATTTCTCACCCTTGTAATCTTCATGATCCAGTTCCAGAGGAGGTCTACCCAACAAAAATGACTCCAAAGAAAGAATGTAAACTTGGTCCCATTAAAGTCTTAAGAATTAGTGGGGCTTAAAAATATCCTACTGTGCTTTTCTCCCATGGGCTTTGTTTTTTATGAATAATGAAATATAAAATCAAAGGAATGAATTTCTACCTGAGCAATTTCTGATATCAATCCATACCAGTGGGTTGGAGTGAGACATATTTTGTTGCCTTTGTAAGCATATCTGGACAAGCATGGAAAAGTGCACCAAATATAGAAGATCTGGACTTGGAGTCAGGAGAACAATTATCTTTTATGGCAGGCTTTTTATAAGTTTCTTCTTAGAGAAAAGATACCTTGTCTTTTAAAAGCAGAAACAGCAAGTTAATCTCTTTGGTTTAAAAATCCCTAAAGGAGTTCTAATGTCCTTTAGTGTCTAAAAAAAAAAAATCTAAAAAAAGATCAATGAAAGTAAAAGCTTAAAAAAAAGATAAACAAAATAGACAAACTTTTAGAGAAACCAACCAAGAATAAACCAATAAACCAACCAATCTCATGTAAAGCTTGGTCTCAATAAAATAAGATGAAAGAAATAAAGAAAGAAAAAAAAAACCTCCCAACAAAGAAAATTCCAAACCAGATGCACCAACCAAACATTTAATAAAGAATTAACATCAGTTCTCAAGCTCTTTCAAAAACAGAAGAGGAGGGAAATTTCCAAATTCATTTTATGAGACCAGCATTATCCAAACAACAAAACCAGACAAGGACACTACACAAAAAAAGTGACAGGCCAATATCCTTGATGAATATAGATGTAAAAAACTGTCAACAAAATATGAGCAAGATGAATTCAACAATACATTAAAAGAATCAAATACAAGGATTAAGTGGGATTTATTCTAAGGATGCAAGGATGGCTCAACATCTGCAAATCAATACTGTGATAAAACATATTAATAAAGGATACAAATTATGTTAGCATCTCGACAGTCGCAGAAAGAGCATCTAACAAAATTCAAGTTCAATAATTTTTTCTCCAAACAAACCAGGTATAGAGGGAATGTACCTCAGCATGCGGGCATGCTGTCTTCAGTCATGTCCAGCTCTCTGCGACCCCATGGACCATAGTCTGTCAGGCACCTCTGTCCATGGGATTCTCCAGGCAAGAATAGTGGAGCCAGTTGCCAATTCCTCCTCCATGGGCTCTTCCCAACCCAGAGGAGATTGAACTCTCATCTCCTGGGTCTCCTGCTTTGGTGGGTGGATTCTTTACCACTGAGCCACCTGGGAAGCCCATACCTCAGCATAATAAAGACCATATATGACAAATTCACATCATATTTAATGGAAGAAAGCCGAAAGCTTTTCTTCTAAAATCAGGAACAAGACAAGGATACCCATTCTCTCAACTCTTGTTCAACATAGTAATGAAAGGCCTAGTCAGGGCAATTAAACAAGAAAAACAAATAAAAGGCATCCAAATTGGAAAGGAAGAAGTAAAATTGTCTCTATTTGCTGATGGCCTGGTATTATGCATAGAAAGGCTTAAAGACATCACAAAAACAAAAAAACAAAAAAAAAATCTGTTAGAACTAGTAAATGAATTCAGTGAAGTTCCACAATAAAAAAATTAATATTCAAAAACCAGTCTATATGGTAGAGGAAATAGTCTCACTTACAGTTGCATCAAAAGGAATAAAACACTTAGAAACAAATTTAACCAAGGAAACAAACAATAAGACATTGATGAAAGAAATTGAAGAAGACACAAATAAATGGAAAGATATTCTGTGGTCATGGATTGGAATAATTAGCATTGCTAAAATATTCATAATACCCAAAGCAATCTACAAATTCAAGGCAATTCCTATCAAAATTCTAATGGCATGTTTCACATAAATAATCTTAACATTTGTATGGAATCACAAATAAAAAAGTAATAGTCAAAGCAACCTTGAGAAAGAAGAACAAAGCTAGAAACATCTCACTTTCTGATTCCAAACTGTATTACAATGCTATAGTAGTCGTAACAGTACGATATTAGCATAAAACAGAGTATATACCAATAGGACAGAACGAGAGCCCAGAATTAAACTCATACGTTAAGAGTGAACTAACTGATAACAAAGGAGCCAAGACTATACAATGGGGGGAGGAAAGTCTCTTCAGTAAAGATCTTGGGAAAATTAGACAGTCATATGCAAAAGAAGGAAACTGGACCCCTACCTTATACCATACACAAAAATCAACTCAGAATGGGTTAAAGACTGGAATGTAAGGTCTGGAACCATAGAACTTGTAGAAGAAAACATAGCGGGTATTTCCTTGACTTTGGTCTTAACAGTGATTTTATTTTTTCTTTTGGATTTGATGTCAAAAGCAAAAAAGCAGCTTAAGCAAAAATCAGCAAGTGGGATTACATAAACTAAAAATTTCCTGGACAGCAAAGGGAACCATCAACAATTGGAAAGGTAACCTATAACATGGGAAAAACTATTTACAAATTATATATCTGATAAGGAGTTAATATCCAAAGGGTATAAATCTCATACAACTCAAAAGTAAGGAAACTCCAACAACCCAATTAAAACCTGAGCAGAGGAACTAGACATGTTTTCCAAGAAGATATTCAAATGGCCAATGGATAATGAAAAGTGGCTCAACATCACTAACCATCAGGGAAATGCAAACCAAAACCACAGTCACCTCATACCTGCTAGAATGAGTGTCGGTAAAAAAGACAAAAATAGCAAATGTTGGTAAGAATGTGGAGAAAGGGGAACCCTTGTACACTGTTGATGGGAATGTAAATTGGTATAGCCACTATGGAAAAGAGTATGTGGATTCCTCCAAAAATAAAAATTGAACAAGCATATTATCCAGAAATCTCACCTGTGGGTATATATCCAAATGAAATGAAGACAGATTCTTAATGAGATATCTGCATGCCCATGTTCACTGAAGCATTATTCAAAACAACCAAGATATGGAAACAACCTAAGATTTGGTGTCTGTGTGTGTGTACGCATATATATGTATGTATGTAATGGGATACAATTCAACCATAAGAAAGAAGGAAATTCTGCCATTTATAACAATGTGGAATGAACTTGAGGATATTATGCTAAGTGAAATATAGACAAAAACAAATACTTCATAGTAGCACGTACATGTGGAATTTAAATAAAAAATCAAACTGTAGAAAGAGTAGAAAAAAGATTGCCAGGGGCCAGAGGTGGGGAAAATAAGGAGAAGTCAGTAAAAGGGTATAAACTTTCAACTATAAGAGGAATAAAGTCTGAGGATCTAGGGTAAAGCATGGTGACTGTGACTGATAACACTATACTCTATAATCGAAATTTGCTAACAGAGTAGAACTTAACTGTTCTCACAAAAACAAATAAATTAACAAACAAATAAGGTGACAGATATGTCAGTTAATAATGGGAGGAATCCTCTTACAAAGTATACCTATATTAAATCATCATAGTGTACACTATAAATATCTTACAATTTTGTCAATTATATCTCAACAAAGCTGAAAAAAAAATTGTATGATTCCAACGTTTAGATCTTTCGCAGCCCTTGGATGTGCACACCCAATCCTTCTCCTGCTACTCCTCTATATGTCTGACCAAAATGCCTCAGGAGCTCAATGCACATCTCAGAAGGACCAATTTCAGGACTCTCCTACTCCCACCTTGCCCAATCTCATCCACCTCTGGGGCCAGCATTCCAGAAGCTTCCACATTCATCCCTTAGTTAATGGCACCATCATCTATATACTCACAGAAGTAAAACCCCCAGAGTCATCCCTGACTCTTCCCTCTGCCTCATTCCCACACTCAGTTCACAAACAAATACCACCGGTTCAACCTCCAAAACACGTCTGGACCCCAACTGCTTTCTACCACATCCCCAGCTATCTACCTGGGACCAGCCATCGCTACCTGTGGTCTCCACCACCAAAACAGCTTTCTAACTGGTTTCCCTGCCTCTCCTCTCTCCCCGCTTCCTGTTCTTTCTCTACCAGTACTCCAAAGGTCTTTTTAAAATATAAACTAGGGATTTCCCTGGTGGTTCAATGGTTAAGACTCTGCTTTCAATGCAGGGATGCAGGAGACGGATGTTTGATCCCTGGTTGGGGAACTAAGATCCCACATGTTCCACGGTACTGCTGGAGGAAATAAATAAATAAAGTAAACTGTACATTTCCTGTGCTTAAAACCCACTCCACCTGCACTTTGACAGTACACTTCCTCCATTGTACTTACCACTCTTTGAAATTACCTTTTTTGTTCCTTAGTTAGCAAATACTTATTGAGCATCTAATATCTAGCTAGTAGGTCCTATTCCAAGTGCTGAGAATACAGCAATGAATAAAACAGATTTTTTAAAAATTTAAAAACCTTGCCCTTGTAGAACTTACATTCCAGTGTAGACAAACAGGGGAATTTGACTTGTGTATTAACTATCTCACCTGCTAGAATGTAAGTTCCCAGGGAACCGGGACCTTGATTATCTTGATCACAACTGTATCCCCAACACTTAAAAGTGTGACTAACTGTAGATGCTCAGTAAATATTTATTCAATGAATACATGAAAATTTTCTTGATTCAAGACTTTGTTCCCTGTTTAGAAGAGATATCCAATTATGCTTCTCTCTGGAAGTGTACAAGACACCCAAGAAGGCTCTCACGAGAAGAGGTTTCTCACACCATGACTCACCACACCCTGGGAAAACTTAGGGTATCGTTGCTCCAACCACAAGCTTACTTCTGGGTTTGGACACATGGCCTGACCAAGAAGAAGAGTTGACTTTTCTGAGCCAGGGTGTTTCCATCTGTCCCTCTGCCTTGCAGGAAGTCAGGCAGAAACTTCCATTTGTTGTCTCAGTCATGACCCCCCTTCCGTTCCTCACCAACCCCTGAGACAAGAAATCTCAGCCAGAGCTCTGCTGCCTCTGACCCGGAGCCAGATCTGCCTCTCTCCCACAGGTTTGTTCAACCAGCATGCACAGTTTATCAACATACCCATTTGAAGTGAATGGATCAAAACACACGCAGTCTTGCTGTTCAGTTGCTCAGTTGTGTCTGACTCTGCAACCCTATGGACTTAATCACACCAGGCTTCCCTGTCCATCACCAACTCCAAGAGTTTATGCAAACTCATATCCATCAAGTCAGTGATGTCTTCCAACCATCTCATCCTCTGTCGTCCCCTTCTCCTCCTGCCTTCAATCTTTCCCAGCATCAGGGTCTTTTCCAATGAGTCAGTTCTTCATATCAGGTGGCCAAAATATTGGAGTTTCAGCTTCAGCATCAGTCCTTCCAATGAATATCTAGGCCTGATTTCCTTTAGGATTGACTGGTTGAAACTCCTTGCAGTCCAAGGGACGCTCAAGAGTCTTCTCCAACACCTCTATTCAAAAGCATCAGTTCTTCTGCGCTCAGCTTTCTTTAAGGTCCAGCTCTCACATCCACACATGACTCCTGGAAAAACCATAGCTTTGACTAGACAGACTTTTGTTGGTAAAGAAACGTCTCTGCTTTTTAATATGCTGTCTAGGTTGGTCATAACTTCTCTCCCAAGGAGCAAGTGTCTTTTAATTTCATGGCTGCAATCACCATCTGTAGTGATTTTGGAGCCCCAAAAATTTAAGTCTGTCATTGTTTCCACTATTTCCCCATCTATTTTCCATGAAGTGATGGGACCAGATGCCATGACCTTATTTTTCTGAATGTTGAATTTTAAACCAACTCTTTCACTCTCCTCTTCCACTTTCATCAAGAGGCTCTTTAGTTCCTCTTCACTTTCTGCCATAAGGGTGGTGTCATCTGCATATCTGAGCTTATGAGATATGAGAACCCCATGAGCAGTATAAAAATGCATGCTCAGTCATGTTCCACTGTTCTGTGACCCCATGGACTCTAGTCTGCTAGGTTCCTCTGTCCATGGGATTTTTCCAGGCAAGAACAGTGGAGTGGGTTGCCATTTCCTCCTCCAGGAGATCTTCCCAACTCAGGGATCCAGTGGATTAAATCCATCACTATTTCCATCATTAAAGTCCCATGACCACTGCCACTCAGCTTCACTTTTACTTTGGACAATAGATTTTATCTACCCAGACTTCAGTTCAAGGGTGCAGATCCCTACTTCATAGAATGGGTTAAAGAAGTTAACTTTAGAAATAATGCTTAGCACCTTCTTCTGCCAGAGCTTAAAACACTTCATCGGCAGCATCTAATTAATCTTCACCAAGTCCCCAAGAGGAGCAGGGTGGGGCGGGGGGAGAAAGCTTTTATTATCCTCTTTGAGTAGCTGAGAAAATATGGAGAATCAGCATTTTCCTTTACAGAGAGGATCTGGGTCCAAATGACAGGGCTGCTACCTCTGCAAGCCAAACACTGCCCATCACACACCACCCCGTCCCACCCTCGGAAGCGGCAGAAGTGGAAGGGATGCACAGCAGAAATCTCAAGGCTCCTCCAGCCGTGATGGGAGAAGATGTCAAAAACATCCCATATTGTGTAGCTCTGTGACTCTGAATTTCCCCTTTGTCCTTGGGAAGCACCCGCATGCTTTCTTTGAGATGTAACAAGCTTTCGCACTGAAAGATTCTTTTTCATCTCTCTGGGAAGTTGGGATACCTGGAGACTGTGTTTTGATTGTGTTTTGAAATAGATATATTGACGACCAATGACGGCTCTGCTCTCTGGAGTGTAACTCCATCAGATCACTCTCCAGCCCCTGCTACGATGTGCTCAGATCTTCATTTTCACGAGGATGTCACACTCCCTCTCAGGGCTTCTCAGCACCTGGCTGACCCCAGGGAGAAATGACTGACTGAACGTGGGAGAAGGCAGAAGGGGAGACAATGTCAGGCTTTTCCTGGCTCCCAAGGAGAGCAAGGCAGCTGGAAGGTGGTGAGGAGAGCGTCCCAGGAGAGTGATTATGCTGGGAAAGCTGCTCTTTGGTGACACTTATCCCTTGCCTCTGTCTCCTCCATCTATTAATACTCCAAACTGCTCCCACATATCCCTGGAGGGTGGGGGCAATACTCTGGAAGCCCTTCTAGGTATGAGGGGTCACATAGCTCATACCTGCATGGACACAGGCATTGGTAGCTTAATAGGATGGTTTGTTCAGCCAGGGACAATTTAATCTGGAAACTGAATACTCTAACCTGGAGATTCTTGACATGGACCTCAGGAATCTATGTGCATGCATGAGTGCTAAATCACTTCAGTCGTGTCCATCACTTTGCAACCCTATGGACCCTAGCCTGCCAGGCTCCTCTGTCCATGGATTTCCCAGGTAAGGATAGTGTAGTGGGTTGCCATTTCCTTCTCCAGGGGATCTTCCCAACCCAGGGATTGAACCCAAGTCTCCTGCAGCTCCTGCATTACAGGCTGATTCTTTACCACTGAGCTACCAGGGAAGCTCCAGGAATCTATAAACCCCCTATACTATAGGCAAATGGAGAAAACAATGGCAACCCACTCCAGTACTCTTGCCTAGAAAATTCCATGGACGGAGGAGCCTGGTAGGCTGCAGTCCATGGGGTCGTGAAGAGTTGGACACAACTGAGCAACTTCACTTTCACTTTTCACTTTCATGCATTGGAGAAGGAAATGGCAACCCACTCCAGTGTTCTTGCCTGGAGAATCCCAGGGATGGCGGAGCCTGGTGGGCTGCCGTCTATGGGGTCACACAGATTCGGACATGACTGAAGTGACGCAGCAGCAGCAGCAGCAGCAGAATTATAGGCATAATTGAGTATATTGGTGAATTTAACTGCTGTTTTGGAGAAAGGGCCTATACTTTTCATCTGATTCTCATAGGTTCTATTCCTCAACAACGTTAAAAATTATATATCCAAGGGAAGGACTCCAAGGAGAAATTTCCTAACACTCTAACTAAAAAATTGAGGAAGAGATGAGGAACTGGCTGGTCATTTTACGTCCAGTGAAACTAAGAGCTGACATGCATGGGAGGCCTCCCATGGGCCAGGAATTGCTCTAAACACTTGGCATTTATAAACTCATTTAATTGTTACAGGAGCCCTGGAAGGCATGGCTATTATTAACCCCATTTTACAGATGATGACACTGAGGCACCAAGAACTACAGCAAGTATGAGGCAAGCCCCTATTCCACTATAGGCAGCATAGTGGTAGAGTCTATGCTCTCAACTGGGCTTCCCTGGTGGCTCAGATAGTAAAGAATCTGCCTGTGATGTGGAAGACCCAGGTTTGATCCCTGGATTGGGAATATCCCCTGGAGAAGGAAATGGCAACCCACTCCCAAATTCTCACCTGGAGAATCCCATGGACAGGAGTGCTTCAGGGGCAATAGTCCATAGGGTCACAAAGAGTTAGACACAGCTGAGAGACTAACATATGTGCTCAATACTGCATCATGCATCTGACTGTCTGGCACCATCCCCATAGGCGTGGGCTTCTCCTGGGGACTACTCATAACCAACACGACATTGAACCATTTATCTCTGGGTCTGCAAGACCGAACTGCATAGTGACTGCATTTGGAAAGACAATGGTTTTGGCAAATCTGTTCCCAGAGACTATACACTTGAGATGATCCAATTTCAGCAAGTGCTTTGTAAGCTGCATGGTGCTATACAGATGTGAATTAGGTTGACTACTATGGTCTACATTCGGCCTGATAAAGTATAATAAAAGAAACAAGCATGCCAAGTACTGCAGGATATTTCTGCTTCAACCAGTCTGCTCTCTGCTTTGGCTGTTGACCGCTTTCTACACTACTCCTCAAAAAGTTAATTTAAATGCACAAAATCTGACAGCCCTGTTTGGAACTACTGGAAGCATAAAACTCCCACAACTAGAACATCTGGCCTCACAGCAGCACAGATGTGTGTGCCACACATTTAATGTGGTTTTTTTTCCCCCAGTGCTCTGCACCCAGTGGGCGTTCAAATATTTTGTCAGTGTCATTAGCGACATTATAAAAGGGTGCATTTTTCCTAATGTTATTCCACTTCATTTCAAATTTCAAAATTTCTCATGTGACCCACCAAGATAGGATTTAAAGGCAATTATTCAATTAAAAATCTTCTTCATCTAAGTGTAATTCTTTTGCACAAGATCTCAAAACGTCACAGAAAATACAGCCTCCTTGGAATTCAATATGAGTTGCCAGAGTTAAAAGCCAAGCAAAGAATGAAAATCAAGCTGCAAAAAATATCAGACGGTGAACATAAATTAATTTATCCCTGCTTCTCACGTCAGTATTAAATCTATTTTAGAATGGCTTTTGATCAATGCAAAGAAACAGAGGAAAACAATAGAATGGGAAAGACTAGAGATCTCTTCAAGAAGATTAGAGATACCAAGGGAATATTTCATGCAAAGATGGGCTCAATAAAGGACAGAAATTGTAGGGACCTAACAGAAGTAGAAGATATTAAGAAGAGGTGGCAAGAATACACAGAAGAACTATACAAAAAAGATCTTCATGATCCAGATAATCACGATGGTGTGATCACTCCCCTAGAGCCAGACATCCTGGAATGCAAAGTCAAGTGGGCCTTAGGAAGCATCATTACGAACAAAGCTAGTGGAGGTGATGGAATTCCAGCTGAGCTATTTCAAATCCTGAAAGATGATGCTGTGAAAGTGCTGCACTCAATATGTCAGCAAATTTGGAAGACTCAGCCGTGGCCACAGGGCTGGAAAAGGTCAGTTTTCATCCTAATCCCAAAGAAACGCAATGCCAAAGAATGCTCAAACTACCACACAATTGCACTCATCTCACACACTAGTGAAGCAATGCACAAAATTCTCCAAGCCAGGCTTCAGCAGTACGTGAACTGTAAACTTCCAGAAGTTCAAGCAGGTATTAGAAAAGGCAGAGGAACCAGAGATCAAATTGCCAATATCTGCTGGATCATCAAAGAAACAAGAGAGTTCCAGAAAAACATCTATCTCTGCTTTATTGACTATGCCAAAGCCTTTCACTGTATGGATCACAATAAACTGTAGAAAATTCTGAAAGAGATGGGGTTACCAGACCACCTGACCTGCCTCCTGAGAAACCTGAATGCAGGTCAGGAAGCAACAGTTAGAACTGGATATGGAACAACAGACTGGTTCCAAATAGGAAAAGGAGTATGTCAAGGCTGTATATTGTCACCCTGCTTATTTAACTTATATGCAGAGTACATCATGAGAAATGCTGGGCTGGATGAAGCACAAGCTGGAATCGAGATTGCCTGGAGAAATATCAATAACCTCAGATATGCAGATGACACCACCCTTATGGCAGAAAGAAAAACTAATGATGAAAAGCTTTTGATGAAAGTGAAAGAAGAGAGTGAAAAAGTTGGCTTAAAGCTCAATATTGAGAAAACTAAGATCATGGCATCAGGTCCCATCACTTCATGGCAAATAGATAGGGAAACAGTGGAAACAGTGGCAGACTTTACTTTTCTGGGCTCCAAAATCACTGCAGATGGTGATTGCAGCCATGAAATTAAAAGATGCTTACTCCTTGGAAGGAAAGTTATGACCCACTTAGATAGCACATTAAAAATCAGAGACATTACTTTGCCAACAAAGGTCTGTATAGTCAAGGCTATGGTTTTTCCGGTGGTCATGTATGGATGTGAGAGTTGGACTATAAAGAAAGCTGAGTGCCGAAAAATTGGTGCTTTTGAAGTGTGGTGTTGAAGAAGACTTTTGAGAGTCCCTTGGACTGCAAGGAGATCCAATCAGTCTATCCTAAAGGAGATCAGTCCTGGGTGTTCATTGGAAGGACTGATGTTGAAGCTGAAACTCCAATACTTTGGCCACCTGATGCGAAGAGCTGACTCATTGGAAAAGACCCTGATGCTGGGAAAGATTGAAGGCAGGAGGAGAAAGGGACGACAGAGGATGAGATGGTTGGATGGCATCACCAACTCAATGGACATGGATTTGGGTGGACTCCGGGAGCTGGTGATGGACAGGGAGGCCTGGCGTGGTGTGGTTCATGGGGCCACAAAGAATCAGACATGACTGAGCGACTGAACTGACTGACTGACTGAGGATGGCATTCAGCAGATTTCTTATCCATTCATTCATCCAACAAGCAGATACTATGTCAGACACCATCCTAAACAAAACAGTCAGATCACAACCCTTGCAGAGCTTATGTTCAAATGGAGAGTCAGAAAATAACAAAAATATATAATAGATGAGTGAGTTTGATACCACATCAAAAAGTAATGTGTTCTAGAAAAAAAGCAGAGATGGAGCTGGAGGATCAGTGGTACTTAAGGGGCTAGGAGGGGTTACAGTGTGAATAGGGTCATCACAGTAGACGTCAGTAGAAAAGGTGAGAGAAAAAATGTGAAGTCGGAAAGGGAACAAGCCACGTGGATATTTGAGAGAAGCGTGATTCAAGGAGAAGCGCTAAGGCAGAGCACGCCGGGTGCCTTTGAGAAGCTGCCAGAGGCTGTAGCAGAAAGAGCCAGACCTGGTGGGTGGGGATGGAGAGGTGGTCAGAGAGCGGGGTGGCGGGGAGAGGACCTGGCTGGGCAGGCCTTCGCAGGGCATTATGGTGGCTTTTGCTTTATTCTGGGTGCTGTGGGAAGTCATTGGCAGACTGGAATAGAGAGGAGGCAGGATCCGACTTTACTTCTCAAAGCATCTCCCTCCAGCTGCTGTGTTAAGATCAGATTGCAAATGTCTGTGTCGGGGTGGGGAAGGAGAATCAGGAATAGGAGCAGAAAGGCCAGCTAGGAGGCCATTCAAGTGACCCGATGAGCAAGGCAGCTATGCTATGAAGGGCCCAAATCCTATCTTGGAAGGTGAGCCTAAGGGATTTCCTGATGGATTCAATACGGGATACAAAATAAAGACTCGAAATGATGCTGAGGTTTTTGCCCTGAGAACTTGATCATAAAAAAATAATAATAATAAGTCCTGGGCTTCCCTGGTTGCTCTGTGGTAAAGAATCCGCCTGCCAACGCATAAGACACAGGTCCCATCCCTTGTCCAGGATGATCCCACATGCCGCGGAGCAGCTAAGCCCGTGTGCTATAGCTACTGAGCCTGTGCTCTTGAGCCGGGAGCCACAACTGCTGAGCCCACGCGCTGCAACTGCTGAGGCTCGAGTGCCCTAGAGACTGTGCTCCTCAACAAGAGAAGCCTGCACTGGGAAGCCCACGCACCGCAACTGGAGAGTGGCCCCCACTCACCACAACTATAGAAAAGCCCATGTGCAACAGAGACCCAGCACAACCAAAATAAATAAAATTAAAGAAAACAAGAAGAACAAGCCTTCATCTCTACTCACAAAAAAGCAAAGAGGTCAGTGGAAGGCAGGGATCAACGTGGCTTGCAAAGGTGCATGCACAGTGTCCAGTGGCCCAGGGGTCGCAGCCAAGGACTTCCTCCTCTGCCCATTGCCCACCCCAGAGAAGGCACCTCAGATCTTCAGCCCTCTGCTCCCCCTCTTCCCCTTCGCCTGACAGACCCACAGCAAGAATCCTCTAGACTTAAAGGTTGTCATGCATCTACAGATTCAGTATTTCTTTTATTTCTTTTCCTTTTTTTTTTTTTTATGGTGGCAATTGTCCTCATCCTCCTTCTTCAAGCTTCCAAAAGAGCTCAAAAGTCCTGACGGTGAGCAAATATCCTGTTGAAGAGTTTAGAGAGGCTGATGCGATTCCCCTCCAATCTTCAACTCTATAGACACAATGGGTTAAACACAAATTTCACGGATTAAGGAAATAGAATACATTTGTGAATATTTCTGAAAAACCAGTTTGGTAGGTGCCATTTCGGTTAGCATCTAACCCAGGCCCAGAAGTTCATATTTGCTCTTTTTAGAGAAGGCACTTCATTAAATCACTGTCTAGTCCGTAACTGGCTTTATTGGGACATAAATTCATTTCACTAAACCAATAAATGTTAATTCTTCACCCTGGAGATTCTAGTCAGTCTGGTTTTATCCTGCTCAAGCTCCTGAGGCTGCCATCAATTACTCATGTTTGGGTTTATATGTCATCATGGAATCACTTTAGCTAGAGCTAACGGGAAGTGAAAGAACAATAAAGCGAGGTCTCATTCCAAAAAGAATCTACAAAAGAGGGCATTCACCTGAACCCCATTATTCTTCTCCATAAATTAAAATATCCTGGCATTCCGCAGCAGCAATCCATTATATTTAGATTCTCTGCGAAAGCTGGGGCAAGCGAGAAGTGGGTATAAATGAAAGCAGCTGGAGAGTGTGGACAAGGTTTAGGCTTGAGACTTGCTTTGCAGTAAGGAAGTGTGTGACTTTCAGCCCATCACTCATGTCACAGAAACTCTCTCCTCATCGGCAGACCAAGCACAGTACTAGTCTAATGAACTGGGGGAGAAGTTCCTGAGGTAAGTGAGCGGGGGCAAGAGGGGGAACACCTGCTTCGGGGGTGCTCCCTCTCTGTTTCTCCCTGATGAACCCCCATTTGCCCCCACAGACGTCCCTTGTGGTCTTAAGTGATTTCACCTTTTTTTTTTTAACTTTAATAGTTTTTCTTTCTAAAGCTTCCCTCCTCATATTCATTTTATTTATTTATTTACTTATTTATTTAAATCTTTTGCCCACCCTGCAGGGCATCTATGACCTTATATCTCTAACCAGGAATTGAACCAGCCACCGCTGCATCGGCAGTACAGACTCTTAACCACCGGACCGCCAGGAAAATCTCGATTTCACCGCTTGTTGTGATTCCCTTTTCCTGTTTAAAAAGCGGACTTGATGACATCTCTCCTCCATCTCCCCCCGGCCCCCTCACGAAGGACACAGATATGGATCACCTCAGGAAGGGTCTCAGCATCGACCGGAAATGGGGTCAATTTGAGAAGAATGTAAAACCCCTGGAAGCAGGATTCCATTTTTAAAAACAATGGCATTGTCTCTCCTACCAAATGTTCTTTCCTATGATGGAAGGTTTCTCTTTAAAGCCGTCAGCTCTTTTTTTTTTTTTTTTTTTTTTTTGCCCCCCTCAGATGGAAAATGGCTCCCTCTCTCAGAACCATATATAACTTCCGAGGCAAGGAGGAGGGGAAAAGCGCCGAGCTGGCAAAAAGTAGAGGTGAATTGAATGCCTGTACATCCCATTCAGGATAAACTGCCCTTGGTGTAAAACAGTCAGTAACATTTTACAAGGAAAAAGTGCAGATAAATGACTGCGGTCCCAGGACGGCGCTCCTGCCGGCGTTTTATAAACCGTGCACGCAGCCTGGACGCCTCTGTGCCGGTTCCTCCCAGCTCCGGAGAGAGAAAGCGAACCGGGCTCCCCGCCAGCCAGGCCGATGGCAGCAGCCGGTCCCGGCCAGACCTCGCTCCGCGTGCAGGCCTGAGAGCCTCCTGTTAGCCCCAGCTCCTTCCCGGGGCGGAGCAGCTCCTCCAAGCAGGCCGACCTGGAAAGGCGCAGAGATGTCACGCCAGGCCCCGTGCTGAGCGCTGAACAAAGAAGGAGCTGCAGAGCGAAATGGGACAGGCTGGGCTTTGCAGTCACCTTGGGAAGCCAGCCCTGCCATTCACAGACGCCTGACCTTGAACTATTTCCTCCTTCTATAAAAGGGAGATTTATAAAACCTACGTGTGGGTGGTGGCGAGGATAAAGTGCTATGACATTATGAATGCGCTTAACGCAGAGTGAGTTTTCAATATATTTTTATTTTCTCCCCTCCTTACTAAGGTTAACTCACTTAGTCCTCACCAGGGTGCTGCCCAGTAAGGAGGAATTTGTAAATAAGAAAACGGGTATAAAGTGACTTATTTGTCTCCCCCTCCATGCTCTTCCGTGGCATGGAGTTCAGCCTCTTCATCTAACAAAGAAACTGAGATGCTGAGAATGAATGGGTTAAGTGCCTTCCCAAGTCTCTCTGCAGATCCAGGTCAGAGCCCCTTGTTTCCAGTCGAAAGCTCTTTGTGTCAGCCTAAAGCCTTCGATATCTCTTTCATTTCACAGATAAAGAACCTGAAGCCCAGGAAAGACAATGACGTGCAGAAGGCCAAGCTCCAAATACTGGCAAAGGACCTTGAGATCTTTCAGAATACTCGGTGCCTTGGTGCCCTAGGAGCTCACAGTCTGGAGTTTTTAATTGATTCTCTGAAAGTCTGCTACTCACCAGACACAGTCTGTACTTTCAAGGAGTTCAGGCCATGTGGGAGAAGTCCACAGGCAAGGTCACCCGAGTGGCAGGTGCCACCATACGGGTGAGCCCTGGACGGGAAGGAGAATGTGGGAAAGACACCTAGTCCAACCTTGAGAGATCAAGAGTGGCATCCTCGAGTTAGAGCTAAGTCAAAGGATGAGTAGCAGGCAGTCAGATAAAATGAAGGGGGAAGAGCGTCCAGGAAGTGTAGGCAAGGTGTCAGTCACCAGAAGTTTAGAGAAGGCAACCTACTAAAGATAACCGGAGCATGAGGGGAAAACCTAGAAAGACGAGACTTGAAAGCTGAGTCAGCGAGTTAAGGCCTTGTAAACTGCTTAAAGAGTTTGAACCCGATGCTTGTAAAAGGCTGTCGTTGCTTGTTACACAATGAATTGATCGGCATACCTGTGACTGGGAGAGCAAGACCTACATCACCCAAAGGCAGCAAGGGTTTTTTCTGTAAAGTACACTTTTGGTTTTCTATCAAGCCCAAAGTCCCATGAATATCAGAGAGAATGGAAAAAAAAAAAAAAAGAAGATGAAGAAAATCAAAGTGCAAAATAATGTATCTTGAATTAAGTAAAATATTTCAATAATCTTTCTTGATTTCCCTGTGAACAAGTTAGGGAAATACACACTGAAAAATAGTCCTACTCTGTGAATGAATGGCAAGCAGACCATTTAATTCAAAGAGTTGATTAAAAGGCCAGGGTCTCACTCAAGAGAAGTCTCTAGAAGCATGTTACAAACTCTCCCTAGTGGGCCTGTTCCATGGCTTCGAGGAAGAAACAGAAGGCTTATTTATCAAAAGTGAAGATGTGCCAAAAAAAGAGGAAAACATAGCACTTCAGAAAAAAAAAAAAAAAAAACTATCTTAAAAATATCAATAAGGTCATACAAATAAAATTAAATATAGCTGAGACAAATGTAAAATCTTACATTTAGGCTCAAAGAATTTACTGCAATGTTGAGGAAGAACTCAGTAGTGTGGGGGGAAAAAAGTATTTTTGTTAACTGGGTGACATGATTGCTGAATAAGAAAAACTGACTAATGCAATTCTTTATTGGAGGAAGGCAAGAACTGAACAAATAAATACAATCTGGCTCATGTTTCAAGCATGGTGAGGTCTGTGGAGTGGGAGTGATCCCTGTAAGAGTCACGAACAGTATTTCTTTGAGTCACCCCTGCCCACTCCCACAAGGATTCCTCACATGTACTTCCAAACACAGTACCCCTGGAAACCGCCTCCGTGTCCCCAATAACAATGGTAGGACTGCTGAAGACACGATACAGGAGGCTGCTGTGACATCTCCTGCATCTTCACATCTTCCCCTATTAATATAGTTGACAATGCAGCTTTGGCTATCGCACTCAGTGACCTAGAAAAATTATGGATCCAACTCCTTCTAATTCCTAACACCTTCCCATCATGCCCTTTCCTAAGAGTCCATTATCATACCAAACTCATCAACATCTTACACTGGATGGGTCTCTTTGTATGACCTCTTGATCCCGTGTATCTGCCAGCCCGGCACTCTAGGCATGCTGGACTGGTTTGAAAGCTCCGTCTTGTCCTGGGGGCTCACCCCGCACACATGGCATCTCTGTGGGAAGTCTCTGCCCAGATCCAAAGAGATCATAACCCAGCCATAGTTTGTGATGATCAGCTCTTATTCTCTGGATGAATGGTGAAGGTTCTAGAGACTATTAGGAGAAATGGCTAAAGGACATGGACTATTTGTCTTAAAGAAGAATTAGTACAGATATGATACTTGTCTCCAAAAATCTGAATGGTCATCACATAGGGAAAAAGCAACAAGCGTATCTGTGGCGCTCCAACACCAGTGACTAGGTCTGAAATGCATAAGATGCAATGAAACCTATTTTGGTTCCTGGTGAGGGAGAGTTTCCTCAGAATTTAAGCTATTCGTAATGAAATGCACTGCCTAGAAAAGTAATGCTTTCCCAGGCACTGGAGTTGTTCCCAGCATGTTTCTGTAGGCCATGGGACAGGAGTGTTGCAGAAAATACTCCTGCTTTGGTGGGAAGTTGGACCAGATGTTGGATTCTTCTCAAATCTGGGATTCTGTAAACTGCTGGATCTTGGCTTCAATGGCCAGGGTGCTCTCTGGGTCCCATGTAAGTACATGGATCCCCAAATGTCAAGGACAGAGAAGAAAATACAGGGGATTTGCACTGCTATTGCACTGGCAAAGAAGTTCATTCATACCATTTATGGAAAACCAGAATAAACTTTTTGGTCAATCCAATATCTAGGCTTGGAGAAGGGAATGCAACCCACTCCAGTACCCTTGCCTGGGAAATCCTATGGACAGAGGAGCCTGGGGGGCTACAGTGGGGTCGCAAAAGAGTCAGACACAACTGAGTGACTAACACACAACACAATATCTAGGCTGTCCTCTAATTTTACTACATGAAATAAAAGAGATGCTGGCAATTACATGATTTCCCAAGATAAACTATTCTAGTTTACATCTCTTATCAGAAAGATTTCCATTCTCTTCCTCCTGCATCTCTAACCTAACCCTTGAGCCCATTCCTCCTGGCTTGATTCTCAGCAAATATGAAGAACAATCAATCATGTCCCTCTTTATATGTACGAAGTCATATAACTAAAAATGTATTGCTTAAGGCTTCTCTTCTCTATGTTGAGATATTCTAGCTCATTTTTGGCTCTTCTAAATTGTTCTTCCTAATGATCACTTCCCCAAATTCACTATAAGTTCTCTAACACTGAGTAAAAACCTTATAAAATAATGACTCCCTGTTTTCTAGAACAGTGTTTTGCCAAATGTGTTCTATAAAACATTAGTTAATAGGTTGCTTTTGAAGGGCCCTATTAGCAAATGAATTTGAAGACATGCCATACTAAGTAAAGTGAATCAGACTCCTGAGAGCTCTCGATATGCATCAAGAATCGCCTAGACCAGGATATAGTATGCAGTCTCTCTCCCAAGCTTATAACTCAGAGATTTCCTCCAGAACACTTTTAAGGCTTCTTTTTCCACAAAACACAGTGTGGAAGAGCTGTCTTTAGACAAGAAATGATGCCTAAAGCTCATATTTGTTGGGAAACCCATGACAGAAACCACCTGCTCTGGCCATGCGTGGTGATACCTGCTTGTGTGGACCACCACAGGAGGTCCTGATAAAGAATGCGGTGCTGCCTTGATGTTTAACCAGGAGAGATAAGGAGGGGCCAAAAGCATGAGGGAAGAGATGCTATGTCCCGCCAACCTCCCAGAAGGCCTCACGTTGGAATCCATCTTGGCTGAGAGATGTGTGCACCACTGGGAAGGACCCTGAGCCACACCAAATATGGACCAAGCACAATGATTGGCCAGAGACAACCCAGAAACTAACCTCATTGCCATAAAACCTGAGACTGCCAGCCACCTGGCAGAGGGGCAGCTACTGCTCTTTACCCTACTGCTCTCTTCCCAATAAAATCTCTTGCTTTGTCAGCACGTGTCTCCTCCATGGGCAATTCATTTCCAAATGTTAGACAGGAGCCCACTCTTTGGCCCTGGAAGGAGTGCCCCTTCCTGCAATATGCCTATTCCACAGAACTCTCCTCTCCTAGCCATGGGACCAAGTCTCCCTCTTCCTGCCCCACAGGAGACCTCCTCCCCGCCAGGCTGCTCCCATGGGCCCACCTTCCCTCTATACTCCTGTTAACCCTCCCCTCACCTGCAAGCCAGATCCTCGCCACACTTCTGTCCCAGCTTGAACTGAAGTGGTGTCATGGAAGGGAGTGATTAGAAGAGAAGGAAGTGACTGGTGTTGACTTAAAAAAAAAAAATGCACTGCCTAAAAGTTGAGAATTGTGTTTGATTTGGCAGGCTTTTTGAGGACTCTAGCCCCTGCGAGGCAACATTTCATATGCTGTTGGACTGCTCCCAACAGGTACGGGAAGACCTAGGATATAGAGGAAAACAGGAGTTTTTGCAACAAAGACCCAGTAGTTAGAATATCAAAAGATTACTGTTAATAAAAGAAAATCAGATATCTCAAGTCAATGAATTTAGTTCTTTCCTATGACTGGGAAGATGCAAGAGTCTGGGCTCATTAAAATCATTCCATTGATATGCAGCTTGGCCATCCAAGGGTAGTGTCCCACTCTGTGCCATCCTGAGTCCCCTCGGGGAGCACCATTGGGGGTGGCTGCAGGGTCTAAGGGTCAGATGGCAGGCATGCTGTTGGTTTCCTTCCTGAGTTCCCTTAGGCTCACTGTCGGGGCAGTGATCGTGGCTAATGGCTATGACATCCTTTGTTTATGGAAAGGCAACATTTTTCATTCACACCAGAATCTCAGCCAGGACAACCCCTTCAAGAGGTAGATGAGACAACTAAGAATAGAAAGGTTGGTTTCCCTGAGTCACACAGCACACAGTCAGACAGTCACAGTCACTGACGCTAGGACTGAAGTTTTCAGTTAGCTGAGTGTTCCTTCTGCTCTACCAGTGGGTTGATCTGCAAGCCAGTAACACGCTGAGAAAATATATTTCAGGGTCTCACTCCAGTCCTCCTGAATCAGACCCTCTTGAAAGCCTATTTTAATTAATTTTTAAAACAAATTTTAGTGACATATAGTTGACTTACAATGTTATGTTAATTTCTGCATAATATAGCAAAGTGATTCAGATATACATACATATTGTGGTTGTTGTTCAGTTGCTAAGTCATGTCTGGCTTTTTGCGACCCCATGGACTGCAGCATGCTGGGCTTCCCTGTCCTTCACCATCTCCCAGAGCTTGCTCAAACTCATGTCCACTGAGTCTATGATGCCATCCAACCATTTCATCCTCTGTTGCCCACTTCTTCTCCTGCCCTCAATCTTTCCCAACATCAGAGTCTTTGCCAGTGAGTTGGCTCTTTGCATGCTGCTGCTGCTGCTGCTGCTGCTAAGTCACTTCAGTCATGTCCGAATCTGTGCGACCCCATAGACGGCAGCCCACCAGGCTCCCCCATCCCTGGGATTCTCCAGGCAAAAACACTGGAGTGGGTTGCCATTTCCTTCTCCAGTGCATGAAAGTGAAAAGTGAAAGTGAAGTCACTCAGTCGTGTCCGACTCTTAGCAACCCCATGGACTGTAGCCTACCAGGCTCCTCTGTCCATGGGATTCTCCAGGCAAGAGTACTGGAGTGTGGCTCTTTGCATAGGTGGCCAAAATTTTGGTGCTTCAGCTTCAGCATCAGTCCTTCCTTTGAATATTCAGGGTTGATTTCCTTTAGGATTGACTGGCTTGGTCTGCTTGCCATCCAAAGAACTCTCAAAAGTCTTCTCCAGCACCACA
Organism: Dama dama; assembly: GCF_033118175.1. Classification (NCBI taxonomy): domain Eukaryota; kingdom Metazoa; phylum Chordata; class Mammalia; order Artiodactyla; family Cervidae; genus Dama; species Dama dama. The sequence goes on from NC_083710.1 coordinate 14,765,840, forward strand.
GTTCAAAAGCATCAGTTCTTTGGTGCTCAGCTTTCTTTATGTTCCAACTTTCACATCCATACATGACTACTGGAAAAGCAATAGCCTTGACTCTATGGACCTTTGTGGAAAAATGATGTCTCTGTTTTTTAATATGATGTCTAGGTTTGTCATAGCTTTTCTCCCAAGGAGCAAGTGCCTTAATTTCAGTCACCATCCACAGTGATTTTGGAGTCCAAGAAAATAAAACCTTTCACTGTTTCCACTTTTTCCCCATCTATTTGCCATGAAGTGATGGGACCGCATGCCATAATCTTAGTTTTCTGAAAGTTGAGTTTGAAGTCAGCTTTTTCACTCTCCTCTGTCACGCTCATCCCATTGACATACATTTTTTAAAATATTCTTTTCCATTATAGTTTATCATAGAATATTGAATATAGTTCACTGTGTTATACAGTAGGACATTGTTGTTTGTCCATCCTATACATAAAGTTTGCATCTGGAAAGCCTATTTTATTAAAAGCTCACACAATATCCTAACATGCCACTGGTTTGAGAAACCACATTATATAACACTAGCTCCCAAAGCAAAGCCTAGGGTGTAGTCAGTCTGGCCCCCACTCCTGATTCACTGACTAGCTCAAGCAAGTCAGTGTCTGAGCCTGTTTCTGCATTGGTAGAATGAGTCATTTGGACCCATTCACCTCTAAGTTCCCTTCTAACAATCTGATTCTGTCAATTCTAAGTTCTACCTTAGTTAGAACATTTCCCCATTCTTCTGACTTGCATTGTTTTGCTTCAGTCTCTGAGCATTTGCATAACTTTTATTAAGGGCTAAATTATAATATATATGTGTAATATAATAATGTATATTAATATACATAATATTCTTATAACAATATTCCTGAAGTGTCTCTGATGGGGCAGGCGCTCTACAAATATTATTGCTAATGCAACAATCTTAAAGGTATTAACTTCCTGTTTTAATACAGAGGAACTATAGGGAGGGAGGTGGGAGGGGGGTTTAAGAAGGAGGGGTCATATGTATACCTGTAACTGATTCATGTTGAGGTATGGCAGAAACCATCACAATATTGTAAAGTAATTATCCTCTCATTAAAAATAAAATAAAAATTTCAAAAATTATGTGAGCTATCCAACAAAGTTTGAACAAAAAAATAAAGATACACGTGTCATATTTAGGTTCCATATAGACTTCCCTGGTGGCTCAGACGGTAAAGTGTCTGCCTACAATGCAGGAGACCCAGGTTCAATCTCTGGGTCAGGAAGATCTCCTGGAGAAGGGAATGGTAATCCACTCCAGGATTCTTGCCTGGAAATCCCATGGACAGAGGAGCCTCTTAGGCTGCAATCTATGGGGTCTCAAAGAGTTGGACATGACTGAGTGACTTCACTTTCACTTTCAAAAAGCATATCTATATATAGAGAAACTAGGTGTCCACAATATGTTTGTGACCCCATGGACTGTAGCCCGCCAGGCTCCTCTGTCCCTGGGATTTCCCAGGCAAGAATACTGGAGTGGGTTGTCATTTCCTTCTCCAAGGGATCTTCCTGACTCAGGGATCGAACCCATGTTTCCTGAATCTTCTGCATCGGCAGGCAGGTTCTTTACCACTAGCGCCACCCAGGAAGCCCTTAAAAACATTAACATCCTGTTTTAATATAGAGAGACTAGATGTCTACAATGTGAAATAAAATCTTCAAGGTCATGCCATCTCAAGCTATGGAATTGGATTTCTAAACCAGGACTGTCAGATTCCAGACGCTCCTCTCTGTCAGACCACGCAGCTTGTGCCGTGAGTCAGGTTTCCTTGTTTCGTATGTAAGCTCTCTCCTCACCAGGCATTGTCTCCACCCCCAGCACCTCTCTGAGCATCCAGTAGGCACCCAATAAATATTTGTTGACTTGATTAGTGAATTAACTCTCTTCTTGTACCTGGAGCACAGACCACATCTTTGCCGTGTTGTGAAAAAAAAGTGCTAAGCCCAGAGCCCATCTGCAAGTTTTCAGTTAGCTCTGAGCAGAAAATTACATCTGTGTAGATGGCACCTGTAGACTAAAGCTTAATTAATAGGCTTATCTTGGATTGAATGAGTTGAAGATACAGTACCTTGTTCAAAAGGCACCTGGGAGCACATTGATTGGGGAGGGGAGGTCGGGGGGGGGGGAGCATGTTTCATTTCTCTCATTTCATACTATTAAAACCATGTTAATGAAAACGTATTCGTAGTAGTAATAATAATAAAGATGAAAATCCTCTCCCTCTCTTGATCCCTTACAAATGTTGTTTTTCATTTTGAATCCTCAATCCTCCCGGGAGAAGTGGGAGGGAGTGTCGCAAATCCAGATAATGATCTTGGGTATTACACTGTTCATTTGGAGCTCTGATTTAGCGAAGCTGACAGATGTTGGGGAAAAACATGTCTAGCCTGGAAACTCTCCGGTGGCCGCCCAGCTGTGGCTGCAGAGGAGCGAGCTTTCTCCAGCAGAGCTTCGTGTTCATTTACATTCAGGATCTGACATGCAGAGTCGCCCCTCTCTAAAGGCAGCAGTCACGACGCGCAGTGATGGTAGATACTGGCTCCAGCCTCGTGCTTTGGGGACCGCATCACCTCTAACCACACAGCTCTCTCTAGGTGCCTGTAATTAGCGTCGCCGGTTACGCCCTGCTTCTTTAACAAAACTGCCTTGCTTATTACCCAGTTACCGTCTACTCCAGAAGAAAAGCACCTTTGTCTGCACCACCGTGTGATCTTCCTTTGTTCTCTCCCCAGAGCAGTTTAGAAGAGGGGAATATTTAATTCACCTTTCAATGATACCGATTTCCTTAACAACAGTCTGAACTCTTCCCCCCTGCCCCAAATAAACAGAGAGGCACCCTGGGGGAAGACCTACTCCACAGAGATAAAGCAGTGTGAAGGGTGACTTTTGATGTCCTTCCTTAGTTTGCCCACTCGGAAAAAATTTGTAAAAGGCATGTTGATCTCAAAGGAGAAAACCTGCTAAAAAAAAATACAAGGCAGAAGGCAATATTCTTCTCAGCAATGGTCAAGGGAGGTCGGCCTTCTGCCTCAGCCTCAGGGAACAGAAATCATTGCACAAGGCTGGTCCCTCTGGGTTCTAAACCCCAAATAAACAAATGAAACTGATTTCAGAAGTTCATGTGGCATCTAAATAGCCCACACTGTTTTCTGAGAAACAGAACCCTTACTGTAATCTAGACTATCCGTGGTTTAGAGCTTTGAGTGCTAATTTTTAATCACACTGACGTTTATGGGAAGAAAAGGTGAGGGAGGCACTTGTAAATAGTTAAACTAATTTATAGGGAAAAAAAGACATCAATAGTTAATTTGTCACTGTAAATGAGATCTAGTCACCAGTCTTTCAGAAATAGTAGTGTTTAAAACATTCTCTTAGAAATACTACTAGACTCCTCACACCTGGACCCCATTTCCAAACAAACGAATACATTTGCAAACAGGGTTTGAAAAAGAGAATTTTAAGGAAACAGACAAGACTTATAGGTTAACAAAGGCAGTGGGATGGAAGGACAGTGGGGAGATCCCTGACTCCCAGCCTCCACCCTGGGTCATGACAGAGGCCTTGTGGCTACCCTCTTGGATGTCTATTTCCTTCTCAGACTGTTGCCAAACAGGTTTAGCTGTAGGCTGCTCAAAAGCCAATACTTGAGAGACAAGTGTTGTGCTCTGCCTAGTCTCCACCTAGGTGGGGCATTAATTCTTGCAGAATTCAAAGATATATTGTTATGTGTGATTTTGAACTGGAGTGTTGAAGAAGACTCTTGAGAGTCCCTTGGGACTGCAAGGAGATCCAAACAGTCCATCCTAAAGGAAATCAATCCTGAATATCCATTGGAAGGACTGATGCTGAAGTTCCAATACTTTGACCACCTGATGTGAAGAATTGACTCATTAGAAAAGACCCTGATGCTCGGAAAGATTGAGGGCAGAAGGAGAAGGCAACAACAGAGGATGAGATGGTTGGATGGCATCACCAACTCAATGAACATGAGTTTGAGCAAGCTCCAGGAGATGGTGATGGACAGGGAAATCTGGTGTGCTGCAGTCCATGGGGTCACAAAGAGCCAGACACAACTGAGCGACTGAACAAAAGACACACATTGTTATGTGTATCCTTTGAAGAAGAACCGGGACCCCGCCCCAGCACTGCACTGTTGCTTCTTGACTGCCCCTCCTGTGTTTCTGCGTCCCCTCCCTTTCTTCGCTGATTAGCAACTGCTTGAATTTGTCCTTTGTGACTCAGGGAGGGTCAAAGTGGTTGAATGAAGCCTCTTTCCTATAAACAAGAAATGAGGGACATAGAAAGGATCTGAACAGGTAGGGAGTGGGGTGAGGCCCAGTAGGGTCCTCCTAGGTTTCAAGACTCCTAGCTGTGTTCCAAGCTATTTTCAAAGTCAGCCATGTCATCTAAATGACATTTTGTTGTTGTTGTTCAGTAGCTAAGTCATGTCCAACTCTGTGACCCCATAAACTGCAGCATGCCAGGCTTCCCTGTCCTTCACTATCTCCCTGTGTTTGCTAAAACTCATGTCCATTGAATATGTGACGCCATCCACTCATCTTATCTTCTGTTGTCCCCTTCTCCTCCCTTATTTCCCAGCATCACAGTTTTTTCCAATGAATCGGCTCTTCGCATCAGGTGACCAAAGTACTGGAGCTTCAGCTTCAGCATCAGTCCTTCCAATGAATTTTCAGGGCTGATTTCAGTTAGGATTGACTGGTTTAATCTCCTTGCAGTCCAAGGGACTCCCAAGAGTCTTCTCCAGTACCACAGTTCAAAAGCATCAGTTCTTTAGCACTCAGCCTTCTTTATGAGCCAACTCTCACATCCATACATGACTACTGGAAAAACCATAGCTTTGACTATACAGACTTTTGTTGGCAAAGTAACGTCTCTGCTTTTTAAAATGACATTAGCAGATTCATTGTATCAGCATCCTTTCTGCTCTAATTTCATCAAAATTCACCTGTGTCTTGATACAAAATGGGAGAACAAAGGTATTACTCCAGGGTCAATTGTCCATGAGAGTACCTAGAATTTGCCTTGTACTTTTATCCTAAGAAGGCTTCAGAGTCATTAGAGGGAGGCATTCACATCAACAGTAGCTCCACAGAATGCTTTTAAGATAAGGGAGAAACAGACCACTGTCAGCCCCGCCACCCCGGGCCAGGCACCATGGTGACCACTTGCACAAGATGTCTTAGAACAGGTGGTGCTGGTGAAGAGCATGGAAATAATAAGCCACCACCAACCAGAGGAATTTGGGAAAGGTCAAAAGGAGACAGGAGATGCCAGTCCATATGTCCTCCCAGAGTACTTCTTGCTGGAATTCATCTCCCCTGAGTGACGTGTGTGCCACCAGGAAGGACCCTGAGTCAGAATGATCATCCAGAGACTACCTGGAAACTAATCTCATCAGCATAAAACCCAAGACTTCAAGTCACCGGCAGAGCAGTCCTCCTGCGTTCCCTCACCCTCCTGCTCTCCACCCAGGTACCCCTCTCCCACCCAATAAAGTCTCTTGATTTGTCAGCACATACGTCTGCTCAGACAATTCACTTCCAAGTGTTAGACAAGAGCTCACTCACAGGCCCTGGAAAGGGTCCCCCTTCCTGCAACAGGAGACCACAATCGCTTCTCCTTCCCTTCATCTTTCTGAGCCTGGAGACAAAGACTCCTGAGCATCGGATTAGTGTATCTTACTTAAGATCCACCAGTTCCTTCCTTCACTCCTTCATTCAACGAACATTTGTGGAACATCTTCTCTGTGCCAAGCTCTGGGAGTAAAAGCATAACTAGAACCCTGACCCTGCTCCCAGAGGGGCAACCAGGCTAGTGGAATGAACAGATCAGTAGAGAGATTGTCCCAGGGAGTGTTCCAGGGGAGGCAAAAGGGTTTGTGTGTCCACCCTGCAGAGAGCTGAACTCTGACAGTCGGTGTGTGTGCCAAACCAAGGGTTTACTGAAGGTGACAGGCAAGTGAGTCAGGGACAAGCCTCAGCTCAAACTCCAGCTTGTCTCTGAGTCAGGGGGGCTCTTAAAGGGGAAGAGCAAAGAAGCTGGGCTAAAACATCATCTTGTCACATTCCTGTGACATTTCTTAATCCTCATTTCCGGAGTCAAGATGTCTCTGGTGTACAATTCTCTGGCCAGGTAGTCCATGGCTTAGGAGGCGGTTGGCTCATTTTGCTCTGAGTTAGTTCATGAAGGATGTTACCAACAATAACAGTTTTAGTCACCTGACTCTCTGGTTGACGAGTGTTCACTTAGCACAAGACTGAGGTCAGATGGAACAAGAAAGGTAGTAAAGTTTTGGACAGAGAGGTTAATCATAAACTTGACAGGTAACTGAGTTAGAGAGACTAGGTTTCAGGCTGTCAGTGAGATGTGTACAAGGAGCTATTGGAGTAGGGAAGAAAAAACTATCTGGAGAGTAATGAAATCCAGATTAGAAATTAAACATAAAAAGCAAAAAAAAAAAAAACAAAAAAATCCTATTTATCTGTCTCCTAGACCAGCAGATCTCAGTCTTAGGAGTAGATTAGAATCACTTGGGGAGCTTTCCAAGTACTGGTGCCCAGGCCCTTCCACAGATTCATTTTCATTGAGTCGGGGTTTCTAATACGGGGACCTGTTATAGACTGAATGTTTGTGCATTGTTTTTAGTTGCTCAGTTATGTCTGACTCTTTGCAACCCAAAGGACTATAGCCCGCCAGGCTCCTCTGTCCCTGGGATTTCCCAGGCAAGAATACTGGAGTGGGTTTCCATGCCCTCCTCCAGGGAATTTCCCCAAGCCAGGGATCGAGCCCAGGTCTCCTTCACTGCAGGCAGATTCTTTACCATCTGGGCCATTATGTCCCCCTAAAGCTCATATGTTAAAATCCTAACTCCCAACATGATGGCATTAGATAGGACTTTTGGGAGGTAATTAGTCATGAGGGTGAAGTCCTCACAAATGGGATTAGTGCCCTTATAAGAGACAGAAGTGCTTACTTTCTTATTCATTTTCTGTCTCCCTCTCCCTCTCTATCTCTCTCTGTCTCATCTCTCACTGCTTTCTGCCACATGAGGATACAATGAGAACACAGCCAACTACAAACCAAGACATGGGCTCTCACCAGACATCAGATCTGCCACCATCTTCGTTATGGACATCCCTGCCTCCAGAACTCTGAGGAGCCAATGACTGCAGTTTAGGCCACTCAGTCCACAATATTCTTGTTATAGGAGCCTGGACTGACTAAGACAGGACCTGAACATTCACCTTTTTGAAAGCTTCTCTGGTAATGTGGTACAGTACCAGCTGAGAACTGCCATATCAGACTAGGCCAAGGCGATCTTCACCAAAACCCTGAGCTCATGTAATAATGCAACACTGGCTACCTCCTTAAGTGTGTGTACCCTGTCATCTTCCAGATTATTAGCTCCTTCTTCCACTCCCCCAAGCAATGCCTATGGGACCAAGCCTACCATAGTGACTTGATAAATATTTAACAAACACATCCACTTCAGTGAAGAAGGTGACAAAACCATGCTTAAACTTGTCCATGAATGTCTTAGGTTCATAATCTAAAAGCTGAGGTTGTGCCAACACAATAATGAAATATAACAGGTAGTTTTAGTTCAGCTGGATCAGAAAGATGTGTCTGATTAAATCCAAAGACAATGATTGACTTGATGACCAGCCACCATCTGCTGATGAGTTTTTCCTCCAGAAAAGCAGAAAACAAAAATGTTGCCCAAGATGGCATGGCGCCATTTATCAGAGGGCAAAGGACCTCAATTCCAGTGAAGTGGATTTTTTTTTTATTAAAGCAAGTTGACAGCATCCAGCTCTCAGCTGGCAATCAATGGATATACAGGGAAATGAATTCAGCCTTTTGTTGGATTAACTGCTGGCCTTGTAAAACGGAAGCCACTGAGAGGCTGTGCCAAGTTTGAGGTTCACTTAATCAGCCAGAAGTTTCCAGCACTAACGTCTTCTTGACAATGGTTGTCTGGGACAGCAGGACAAATGGTGGGAGGTGGAGGGGTGTTGGCTAAATCCTACGTGCTGGGATGCTGCTCAGTCAGGTGCCCACGCCAGTTCACTTCTTCTACGCCCAAGACAGAGTGGAACTTTCCCGACTGAACTAAATCCTCCAGGCTTCATTAAATCACGCTTTAGTACCACATTGTTCGGCCATCACCGCTCCAGTGTTGTATGTCAAACCTGTCCCCTCACCGTCTCGGATAATAAAGTGTTTTATGGTTTTGCTGGATGATTGCTCCGCGTCCCTTTTATTTTCAAAATGGCACATAATAAATACCCCTGCAGAGGAAGGACTGATTTGATGGAAAACACTGCACCACATAGAGCCAAAAGCAATCAGGCTCACCCAGAAAAGACAGCGCAGCTGGTGGGGGTGCTGGATCCATGTGATTTGCAAATGTTTCCGCATCCATTCATGAAAAGCACAACCAGCAGGATGTGGCTCTGTGCCCCCCAAATAAGTGGCCTGTGATACAGCCTGCAGTCCAGGGGATTTGGTCCCGCATATGGTCAGTTCCAACCAGGCTGCAGTGACCAGCCCTTGGTTCAGCTAAGACATTTTAGAAAGATCTGTGTATCTGCATGCTAAGTAGCTACAGTCAAGTCCGACTCTTTCCGACCCCATGGACTGTAGCCCTCTAGGTTCCTCTGTCCCTGAGATTCTGGAGTGGGTCGCCACTTCCTCCTCCAGGGGATCTTCCCCACCCAGGGATCAAACCCACATCCCTGACACCTCCTGCATTGGCAGGTAAGTTCTTTACCACTAGCGCCACCTGGGAAGCCCAGAAAGATCTGATGGACAAGTAAATGTAGCACTGAAAGAGGACTGATAGCTCATGCTGCCCTCAGGGGGCAGAGGGCACTTTGTTATGCTCAGCACATCTGCACCTTCCCTCTGAAGGCTAATCCTGTGAGCCTCATCATTTCGCTGTTTGATAGTGTAACTGCCATTTCCCTCACAGAGTCCAATTTAGCTTATAGAGGAGGAAGCTGTCATCCACAATCAAGACTGTACAGTGTTCTGACTGGAGTTCAGTCTGATATTTTGATTCCCAATTCAATTATTTTAATAATACATAGGCTTGGGTTTCACTCCAACCTAGTTCAGTCGACTTTTAAAACATGAAACTTTGATGCCTTTTTGTAAAAATCAGCATTTGATTTTGGTTGCAGGTTCCAAAATTGGTGTGATCTATTTCACTTGGGCTTTGAAGCTTTTGCTAAGGGCTATGTTCTAGACAGACTCATTATCTGGGCTATCACCAGGCTTGTAACTTGCACCCTCAAAAACATCACTGTCAGTAGACTGCATTGATTTAGCCAAAAATAAGCATAACTCCTCAGTTAAAAGATTATAAATGGTTCTCTTTATATCGATTTGTTAAACTTGAGCATATGTAAATAATTTCAGTTTTGATTATTATTATCTAAGACTGAGACCACTTTTAAGGTAACATGAAGACATACAAGTTATCCAAAGAGCCATCTGTTTTGCTTCCTGGCATAAAATGCAGACGTCAAACACCTTTGAAAGGTAAACAGAGACATTTGTTCATGGTCACTATTGGCTATCTTTCAACAATGTCACCATCTTTTTAAGGAAATAAATGAGTCAAGTTCATCTTGTAAGAAAGAGATAACTCATTAATGAGGTTATTGCTCTTCTCAGCCAGAACCCTAGCCAGCAACTGAGAAAATGAACTTTCTTTGTCAAGGTCCTATCAATCAAATGAAAGCAAGTATTTCTCCTTCAAAAGTTTCATCTCAAAAAAAAGTCTCACCTCCAACATAAAAACCTTCTTTAGAATGAAAGAGGTTTGGGTCAAGTAAAACCAGCCCAGGCAGCACGCATGGAGGACGTGCAGAGTCATGACCACTAGGCTCCTGGCTTGGTCTAGGAAGCAGCGATATTGAGCAACAGGTCATCCGAGGCCAACATGCAGGACCGGGTGCTAGTGGATACAGAGGGTGATGTACTCCAACTTAGCCATCATCTCAATAAAGAGGTAACCTATCTCCCCAGTAAGCTGTCTTATAAGAAATTAAAAATAGCCACTGACATTTACATAACTTTCTTAGACTCTGCCCTACAATAGGAAAGCAAGAGGGAAGCCTGGAGCCCCCGCCTTGGAGCCCTTGCAAGCTAGCCTTCTGCTATGGTCACTTCCCCAGGTCTTGAGAGGAAAGGGATGGTCCATGCAATTCTCAATGGGTTCCCCAAACACTTGTATTGCACATGCATGCATGCTAACTCACTTCAGTCATGTCCAGCTCTTTGTAATGCTATGGACTGTAGCTCACCAGGCTCCTCTGTCCATGGGATTTTCTAGGCACGAATACTAGAGTGGGCTGCCATGCCCTCCTCCAGGGGATCTTTCCAACCCAAGGAATGAACCCAAGTCTCTTCTGTCTCCTGCATTGACAGGCAGGTTCTTCACAACTAGTGCCACCTGCAAAGCCCTTTTATTGCACACCCCAGCCATAAACATTTCTGAGTATGCACTCCTGCCCAGTTTAAATTTATTTATCTATTTATTTATTATTAAATTAAATGCACACACAACTATAGAACATGTATATTTTAAAACTTTCACCTAAAATAGACATTTTATAATAATGAGATAAAACAGAACAATAGGACTCCTGCTTATGATAACAAACAAGCTACCTCAATCTATCACCTCTGGTGAAAATAACTAAAGATGGTAGATACGTATTTTCTCAAACCTACGTAAATAAGAGGATGAACTAGTGACAAAGTAATATATTTTCAGAGGCCAAAAACTAACTGAAAAATGAAACTAGGAGAGTATAGGGAGGACAGAGACAACTTTTATCTGAGGATATTTGCTGAATTTAGTGAATCTGAGCACCAGATTTCAGCACCTTGGGAAGTGAAGGGCACAGGAGACAAAGGCTAAGTCTGCTCCAAACATGGGGAGTCTGATAGGAGACCCCCACTTACAAAGCTGAGATCCCAAAGGGCTGCACTCTCCACGTAGAGATAAACCAGAAGTAAATGCACTCCTCCCCTTGGCAGACAGCAAAGATGTTCCCCTGTTTTAAGCCTTGAAACAAGGTAGAGAACAGTCCCTTGAGGATTTGTAACCAGCAGTCGACACATATCTAGCTGTTCAGTCCAAGTTCACTGTACCTTAAGCCAAGACTTCAGTTTAAAGTGGTCCTTGGTATGTAGTATCCCAGTATGTGTATGTGCTCAGTCATTTAGTCGTGTCTGATTCTTCGTGACCCCGTGGACTGTAGCCCGCCAGGCTCCTCTGTCCATGAGATTCTCCAGCCAAGAATACTGGAGGGGGTTGCCATTTCCTGCTCTAGGGGATCTTCCTGACCCAGGGGTTCAACTTGCATCTCCTATATTGGCAGGTGATTCTTTACCACTGCACCACCTAGGGAGTGCAGGTGCCTAGTAAAGACAAACCAGAGACTCTCTATACTAGTAGGGGATTTTCATTTTCATCCCCTGATGATTAATGATGTGGAGGATATTGTCATGTGCTTACTGGTCGCTTACATATCTACTTTCGTAAAATGTCTGTTCACGTGTTTTAGCCACTTTCATTGGGTGGTTCCCTTTCTTACTATTGATTGGTAGTAGTTCTTTGTTCTAAACATAAGTGTTTAGTCAGATAAAGGCAGTCTGATGAATTAGAAATATTTTATTTCAATGAAGTTGAAGTCAGTGTATTTTTGTGTCCTGTCAAGAAATCTCTGGGCTTCCCTGGTGGCTCAGTGGTAAAGAATCCACCTGCTAATGCTGGAGACACAGGTTCGATCCCTGATCAGGGTAGATTCCACAAGCTGTGGGGCAGCTAAGCCCTTGCACCATGACTACTGAAGCCTGCGCTCCTAGAGTCTGTGCTCTGCAATGAGAAGCCACTGCATTGAGAAGCCCAGGGGCGGCATCTAGAGAGGAGGCCCCACTCATCGCAATTAGAGGGAAGCCTGTGTGGCAGCGAAGTGCCAGCACAGCCAAATAAATAAAATGTAAAATAATAAATAAAATTTATAATAAATAAATATAAATATAAATTTATCATTATTATTTATGTATGCATTCATTTAAAAATAAAATATAAAATGTAAATAAATAAAATTTATTTATTTTAAATAAATAAAATTATTTTTTAAAAAACAACTTTTCAGTTGCTGTTCAGGAGACTCAGTTCCACTCACAAAGAAGCAAAGAGGTCAGTGCAAGGCAAGAATCAACTTGGCTTAAAAAGGCACATTCACAGTGCCCAAAGACCCAGCACAGACAAAAACAAATAAATAAATAAGAAATCTTTGCCCACTCCAAGGTCACAAATATATTTTCCTTTTTCCTTCTAGAACCTTTATGTCTCTTTTATGTTTTAACAATATGATCCACTGTGAATTAATTTTTATGGAGGATATGAGAAAGAGATTATGGTTCACCATTTTTTTTTCATGCAAATTATCCAGTCATTGAATACCACTTGCTGGAAAAATTTTCTTTTCCCACATTGAATTACATCAAATGCCTTTATTAAAAATCAGTTGACCGTACAGTCAGACAAGACTTAGTGATTCAGCAACAACAAATACAGCCTGGAAGGGAGGGGAGTTTGGGGGAGGATGGATACATGAATAAGTATGGCCGAATCCCTTCAATGTTCAGCTGGAACTATCACAGTGTTATTAATTGGCTATGTGAGTGCCTGCTAAGTCATTTCAGCCGTGTCCCACTCTTTCGACCCTATGGACTATAGTCTACCAAGCTCCTCTGCCCACGGGGATTCTCCAGGCAAGATTAGTGCAGTGGGTTGCCATGCCCTCCTATAGGGGATCTTCCTGACCCAGGGTTCAAACCCGCATCTCTTATGTCTCTTGCATTGGCAGATGGGTTCATCACCACTAGCACCACCTGGGAAGCCCTAACCAGCTATCAGTTCAGTTCAGTCGCTCAGCCATGTCCAAATCTTTGAAACCCCATGGACTGTAGCACACCAGACTTCCCTGTCCATCACCAACTCCCAGAGTTTACTCAAACTCATGTCCATTGAGTCAGTGATGCCATCCAACCATCTCATCCTCTGTCGTCCCCTTCTCCTCCTGCCTTCAATCTTTCCCAGCATCAGGGTCTTTTCCAAAAAGTCAGTTCTTTGCATCAGGTGGCCAAAGTATTGGAGTTTCAGCTTCAACATCAGTCCTTCCAATGAATATTCAGGACTGATTTCCTTTAGGATGGACTGGTTGGATCTCTTTGCTGCCCAAGGGACACTCAAGAGTCTTTTCCAACACCATAGTTGAAAAGCATCAATTCTTGGCACTCAACTTTCTTTATAGTCCAACTATCACATCCATACATGACTACTGGAGAAACCATAGCTTTGACTAGATGGACCTTTGTTGGCAAAGTAATGTCCCTGCTTTTTAACATGCTGTCTAGGTTGGTCATAACTTTTCTTCCAAGGAGCAAGCGTCTTTTAATTTCATGGCTGCAGTTACCACCTGCAGTGATTTTGGAATGCAAATAAATAAAATCTGTCATTGTTTCTATTGTTTCCCCATCCATTTGCCATGATCTTAGTTTTCTGAATGTTGAGTTTTAAGCCAACTTTTTCACTCTCCTCTTTCACTTTCATCAAGAGGCTCTTTAGTTCTTCTTCACTTTCTGCCATGAGGATGGTGTCATCTGCATATCTGAGGTTATTGATATTTCTCCTGGCAATGTTGATTCCAGTTTGTGCTTCAACCAGTCCAGCATTTCTCATGATGTATTCTGCATATAAGTTAAATAAGCAGGGTGACAACATACAGCCTTGACGTTCTCCTTTCCTGATTTAGAACCAGTCTGTTGTTCAATGGTCAGTTCTAACTGTTGCTTCTTGACCTGCATACAGATTTCTCAGGAGGTGGGTCAGGTGGTCTGGTAATCCCATCTCTTTAAGAATTTTCCACAATTTGCTGTGATTCACACAGTCAAAGACTTTGGCATAGTCAGTAAAGCAGAGATAGATGTTTTTCTGGAACGCTCTTGCTTTTTCAATAATCCAGCAGATGTTGGCAATTTGAACTCTGGTTCCTCCTCCTTTTCTAAATACAGCTTGAACCTCTGGAAGTTCACGGTTCACATAATGTTGAAGCCTGGCTTGGAGAATTTTGAGCATTACTTTACTAGCATGAGAGATGAGTACAACTGTGTAGTAGCTTGAGCATTCTTTGGCATTGCCTTTCTTTGAGATTGGAATGAAAACAGACATTTTCCAGTCCTGTGGCCACTGCTGAGTTTTCCAAATTTGCTGGCATATTGAGTGCAGCACTTTCACAGCACTATCTTTTAGGATTTGAAATACCTCAGCTGGAATTCCACTAGCTGTGTTCGTAGTGATACTTCCTAAGGCCCACTTGACTTTACATTCCAGGATGTCTGGCTCTAGGTGAGTGATCACACCATCGTGGTTATCTGGGTCATGAAAATCTTTTTTGTATAGCTCTTCTATATCCCAATACAAAATAAAAACTTAAAAAAAATCAGTTGACCATATATATTGTGGGTCTATTTCTGGACTTTATACTATTTCACTGATCTATTTGTCAATACTTATCCCAATAGAGTACTATCTTTACATTAATATTCAGCTGTTTTGATTATTATAGTTTTATAATAAGTCCTGAAACTGTGTGTGTAAATCCTTCAACTTTGTTTTCTCTTGCTTTCAAAATTGTTTAGACCCTTGTAGATGTTTTGCCTTTCCATAAAAAATATTGATTCATCTTGACAATTTCTTCAAAAACATCTGCTGGGATTTGGGTTGAGATTTCCTTAATCAATAGGTCAATCTGGGGAGAATGGATATCTTAACACTGTGAGGTGAGCAGAAGTAACGCAGCTTAGATTAGGAGTAGACCTTCCTACTTGGTACCACTGTTTGCCAATTAGGACCAATTAGCTTTCACTTAATACTGACCACTGTTTGCCAATTAGGAAATTAGGAACGGGGCAGAAACCCCCAGGAAAGTCCCGCGCGCGCGAAAGTATTGACCAATGAAATTGCTTTGCAAACGTGTAACCAATCCGCTTCTCACCCTATAACTTTGTGTAACAGCTTGGGCTCCGGGCTCTCTGACCCGCACCACTGTGTTGGTTGCGGGCGGAGAGTCCTGGCTCGAGTCGGTAATAACTTCCCTTCCTGCGAGGTGCATTGTCTTGGAGGGCTTCTCTCTTCCCGCTCAGGGATTCAGACATCGGGCATAACAAACACTATTTAGTCATCTGATGCATTAACATTCTACCTGGACTTTGCTTACACCATTTCTCTACATTAAAGTTTCTGCCTTTCAGCCAAAGCTAACTTTAACTACTACATCAATATAGGAATACGGGTAAAATGCCTAATTTCCAGATCATAAAGGGGGAAAATGAAAAAATTTTAATTATTCAATCTCAAGAGAAAGAGAGACAGGAAACAGAGAGGGAGGAAAGGACAGAGAGAGGAAGGACAAGTAAAGAGAGAAATAGTCATCACTGACAGCATAAAATGCGGTGGTGGAAATAAATATAAAGTCATGATAGTAAATATGAATGGGCAACCAGTTGGGCAAACTAGAATGTACTGATGGCTTCCTCCACCAGGAAAAAAAAAAAAAAAAAAAAAATGACTAAGAAACTACAGGAGCAAGAGAGGAAAGTGGAGTTCAGAAACTAACCAAAAAGCAAGACAGAACGCGGGAAGATGAAAGCATGACTTGAGTTGGTATCCGAGGGTGAGTGAAAAGGTAAGTGGTGGGAGCCTGGGGCTGCCAGACACAGAAGTAAAGCACTGACTGGGATGCAGTTTTTGAAGTTCTACTCTTTCCTCCTCCCCACAACCTCCTAGGGATCCTCTTTGCTTGTCTCTTCACTGCAGAACTTAATGGAAACAATCCACACAGCAAACCAACTGTCCAAGGTGTAAAATTAGGGAAGCATATATACATACCTGCTGGGCTTCCCAGGTAGCACAGTGCTAAAGAATCTGCCTGCAATGCAAGAGACACAGGTTTGATCCCCAGGTTGGGACGACCCCCTAGAAAAGGAAATGGCAACCCACTCCAATATTCTTGCCTGGAAAATTCCATGGACAGAGGAGCCTGGCGGGCTACAGTCCATAGGATCACAGAGTGGGACACAACTGAGCGCATGCGCGCCCGGGCGTGCGTGCGCACACACACACACCCTGCTAGGGTGCATAGTTGAGGAAAACAGGAGCCAATTGACCATCCACCCTCAAGTCTTAATTCCTTCACAGCTCATCTTCCAAAGCCCTAGAGCTGGGAGACGAAAACCTGTGACGACTGCCCCTTCCCAGTGCTCCCCTTCCCTACGGGTTTAAAGTGAAACGACCACCAGCGTTGTTGCCTGGCGCCATGATAGCACACCAGAGGGATCGTCTGTGGCTTGTGGAACTTGGACTCTCCTCACAGGCTGCCACCTTCACCCTCTTTTTAAATTCCACAGAACTGACACATTGGAGCCTGGCCTTCAGTTCCTTTCTAATATATACACCTGGATCTTCAGCCAGTCCAGCTACCTCAAAAGAAATTCAACAAACTAGACTATATTTATCATCTGGAGCAGAATTATTAGACCTAATTTGAAAGAAATTCAGGGAATGTATTAAGGAGATAAAGGAAGATATTAGCCACTTGAAACAAGATTAAGAATCCATTTTTAAAAGAAGGAATATTATACATAAAATTTTAAATTGAACTAGAGGACAAGGTAATAAAAAATAGAATTGATAGAATTTAATCAAGAATTGTGATCATGTAAACTGGACGTTCATATTAAGGAACTTTCAAAGCAGCAACAAGCAAGATGAATAACTCAGATTGAAAGAATTCATAGAGCAACAAATAGAAGATATAAGAAAAAAATCCTTGTTTTAGAGAAATTTAAGAACATTAAAGATAAAAAGAAAATTCTACAAGCTTCCACAGAGAAAGAAGAAATCAGTTCTGGAAGATTAAGTTAACGTTAGTTAGTGTGTTAATCACTCAGCTGGGTCCAATTCTTTGCAATCTCATGGATTATAACCCACTAGTCTCCTCTGTCTGTGGAATCCTCCAGGCAAGAATTCTGCAGTGAGTTGCCATTCACTCTTCCAGGGGATATTCCCAACCCAGGGATTGAACCTGGGTCTCCCACACTGCAGGCAGATTCTTTACCATTTAAGCCACCAGGGAAGTCCTAAAAAATAAGAATCAAGTACAAAGAGATAGCACCTCCCACCTATTAAAGTGACTAGCATCAAAAAAACAAGACACAAGTGTTGGTGAGGATGTGCAGAAAAGAGAAATTTCATACACACGTGGTAGGAACAGAAATTAGTACAACCCCTAAGGAACTCATCCAGGGTCTTCCCTGTAGCTCAAGTGGTAAAGAATCTGCTTGCAACACAGGAGACCCAGGTTCAATCCCTGGGTCAAGAAGATCCTCTGGCAAAGGGAATGGCAATCCACTCCAGTATTCTTGGCTGGAGAATCCCATGGACAGAGGAACTTGGCAGGGTACAATCTGTGGGATCGCAAAGAGTTGGACGCAACTGAGTGACTAACACTGACGCTATTGAAATCATTGTGGAGGTTCCTCAGAAAATGAAAAATCAACTATCATATGATCTAGTAACCCCACTTCTGGGTCTATACACAAAACAAATAAAAACAGGATCTCAAAGAGCTATCTGCACACTCATGTTCATTGCAGCATTAATCCTGATAGCCAAGATATGAAAACAACCTAACTGTCTGTCAACAGATTAATGCATTAAATATATATATATATATGTATGTATATATGTGTGTGTGTAAAATGGAATATATTCAGCATGAGAATGAAGGAATCCTGCCATGTATTCCCTACGTGGCCCTACATGAATGGATCTTGATTACATCATGCTAAGTTAAATAAGTCAGGCTATAAAAGATAAATCCTGTATGATACCACTTACAGGTAGAATCTAAAAAGGCCAACTCATAGGAACAGGGGATAGAATGGTGGCTACCAGGGGCTGGGGTGGGAGGTAGGGGGAATGAGGAGATATTGGTAAATGGCATAAACTTCCAGTTACAAGAAGAATAAGCTTTGGGGATCTAATGTACAATGTGGTGGTTATTGTTAATAATAGTGTACTATATACTTAAAATTTTCTAAGAGTTTTGATCTTAAATGTTCTTACTGCAAGATAGAAATAGTAATTATGTGACATGATGGAGGTGTTTAATCATCTTGCAAATGCATCAAATCAACAATGTACATCTTAAACTTGTTATATGTTGTTATACATATATATAATATAATATGTCAATTATATCTCAGTAAAACTAGAAAAAAGAAGAAACAGAAATCACATTGACATCCAAGTTCTCAACCATAACACAGGAAGCAAGAAAATGATGGGGTGATATTTTAAAGTATTTAAGTGAAAGAACTTTGAAGCTACAATTTAAAATATACAGTCAACTCTTTATGTAGCTATGAAGAAGTAATGAAACTATTCTTATGCATCCACACCCTTGGAAGTTTTGCACACAAAGACCCATGTTGCGGGGGGAGGTGGTGGGTGAGAAACACCTTAACAGCTGAAGAAAACACTCAAGAAGATGTTGTACCAAATACGAAAACTAAGATTGTTTAACACTTTGGTGAAATGTATTGTTTAAAGGGGGGAAAAAAAAAAAAAAACACAAGCAGAGGAAAGGGATATAACCAAACAAGAGAAAGAAACATGTACCCATAGTATAAAGCACTAAAATTCTAGACAGCTTCAACAAGACAGGAAGGAAAAGTGAAAGTGAATCTCTCGGTTGTGTCCAACTCTGCAACCCTGTAGACTGTAGCCTACTAGGCTCCTCCCTCCATGGGATTCTAGGCAAGAATACTGGAGTGGGGTGCCATTTCCTTCTCCAGGTGATCTTCCCGACCCAGGGATTGAACCCAGGTCTCCCACATTTCAGGAAGACACTTTACCCTCTGAGCCACCAGGGAAGGTTACACATGAAGCTGGTATGACAGCATGTTAAGTACAGTGTTAATGAGAAGATACAGACACTAATAAGCTCAAGAAATCAGGGATAAATAAGTATGAGTATGATTTTTAAGTTAAGGGAAGCTACCATATGAAGAAATTGACCAGTAGGAGAAAACTCAAAGTACACAATGAAAAGAAAGGAGAAAAATTAAGGGGAAAAAAAAAACCTATGGAAAACATGAAAAAAGTTCTAATACATACATATAGAATAATAAAATAGAGAAATGAGTTCTAGCACAGTAATTAAAATAAATCCTAGTATGTTAAATTCATCAACTAGATAATGAAGACCTTTAGATTGGATTTAAAAACAAACAAAAAGTAAAAATATATAGCCAAAAGACACATGGAAAGGCAGAAAATAAAGACTAGATGAGAAACATAAACTAAAACAAGCTGAGGAGTAGTCTTAATGTCCAACAATATAGATTATAAAGCCATATACATACATGAAGTATTTCATAAATGGCAATATGTGGTAAAGTAAGCAATAAACAAGAAAATATATCAATCATAAACATATTTACTGCTAGGAATATTGTCTCACAATACATTGGGAAACAGTTGATAAAACTGCAAATAGAAAGAAATAAGCAAGTCAACAACTGTAGTTAGAGATTTAACTTACCCTTTTCAGAAACCATTAAACTAAAGCAAGGTACATTGAAAGTATGAACTATGTAGCAAATAAGTTTGATCTCAGAGAATTTGCATTTTTGCAAGCATATGTGGAATATTTACAAGATAGAAAGGAGATCCAACCAGTCCATCCTAAAGGAGATCTGTCCTGGGTGTTCATTGGAAGGACTGATGCTGAAGCTGAAACTCCAATACTTTGGCCACCTCATACGAGAGTTGACTCATTGGAAAAGACTCTGATGCTGGGAGGGATTGGGGGCAGGAGGAGAAGGAGACAACAGAGGATGAGATGGCTGGATGGCATCACCGACTCGATGGACATGAGTTTGGGTAAACTCTGGGAGTTGGTGATGGACAGGGAGGCCTAGTGTGCTGCAATTCATCGGGTCGCAGAGAGTTGGACACGACTGAGTGACTGAACTGAACTGATGTGAGACCGTGTATTAAGTTATAGAGGAAAACTCAAAGCCTCTAAATGATCAATATATTAAAACTGAGTAATCTAATGAAATTAGAAATTAATTTTTAAATGTGACTTTTTGAAAAATCCCAAACTAAATAACCTTATTTAGATTGCAAACTAAAATAATATTATTAAAAAATTTTAAAGCAAAAATAAGGAAATTCTAAAACTGGAAAAGAAAACAGCCAAAAATGTAGAACATAAGAGACATTTTCTTATTTACAGCTTTAAAATGCATGACATGGAGGTATGAGTTAACAATGTAGGAATCATCTCACCACCACAGTGGCATGTAATATACCAAATTACCATGTTGTACACGCTAAACTTATACAATGTTATGTTGCAGTTATATCTCAATCAATTCAGTTCAGTTGCTCAGTCATGTCCTACTCTTTGCAACCCCATGAAATGCAGCACGCCAGGCCTCCCTGTCCATCACCAACTCCCGGAGTTTACTCAAACTCATGCCCATCAAGTCAGTGATGCCATCCAGCCATCTCATCCTCTGTCATCCCCCTCTCCTCCTGCCCCCAATCCCTCCCAGCATCAGGGTCTTTTCCAATGAATCAACTCTTCGCATGAGGTGGCCAAAGTATTGGAGTTTCAGCTTCAGCATCAGTCCTTCCAATGAACACCCAGGACAGATCTCCTTCAGGATGGACTGGTTGGATCTCCTTGCAGTCCAAGGGACTCTCAAGAGTCTTCTCCAGCACCACAGTTCAAAAGCATCAATTTTTCAGCACTCAGCTTTCTTCACAGTCCAACTCTCACATCCATACATGACCACTGGAAAAACCATAGCCTTGACCAGACGGACCTTTGTTGGCAAAGCAATGTCTCTGCTTTTTAATATGCTATCTAGGTAGAGCTGGGGAAAAAAGAAAGAAAAGAAAGGTTTAAAATAAAGAAGCATTTGATGAAGGTAGATGGGATAAAAGCAACATGAAGTGAAAGTGCTAGTCACTCAGTCATGTCCAACTCTGCAACACCATGGGCTGTAGCCCTCCAGGCTCTTGTATCCATGGGATCCTCCAGGCAAGAATACTGGAGTGCGTCGCCACTGACCTTCTCCAGGGGATCTTCCCAACCCAGGGATCGAAGTCCAGTCTCCTATACTGCAGTGGATTCTTTACCATCTGAGCCACCGGGGAAGCCCTAAAGCAACATAATGAACTCAGAAAATCACGAAGAAAGGAAATAGTAAGTGCAAAAATCAATAAAACAAAATGATAAATGGTAAAAATGATTAAAGCCAGTTCACTTGAAATATGAGTAAAGCAGGCAAACCTCTGATAAAACTACTCTAGAGAAAGATTTTAAAAATTCAAATAAAAATATATAGACAGAAAGGGGAAAATAACTAGAGATATTTTTTAAGTAATAAGATAGTATCATAAATAACTGGTAATAAATTTGACAACTTGATAAAATGAATACATTCCTAAAGAATAAATAAAGAAATGAATGCAATTTGTGGTACCAGAGGAAATAGATAACTCGAACAAACAGTAAATATTAAATACATGAAGTGTTCAAAGATTTACCTCTCAAGACAGGAAAAAAATTATTTTATAAGTGAGTTTTACCTAACTTTCAAGAAAGCACTAAATTCTAACTTATACAAGTTGTTCCAAAGAAAAGAGAAAAAAAAAAGTTACTCAGTTCATTTTAGGCAACTAATGAAATATTGATTTCCAAATGAGAACAGTAAAAGGAAAAAACCATACAGAATTTCCCTTCTGAATGCAAATGTAAATGTAAAATCATACAACATTTCCCTCACAAATGGAAATGTTAATATAGTCCTACAGTATATGACAAACATTAATACTTAAGTTTCAAGTTAGATTTCTCCCACGAATCCAAGATTGGTTTAATATTAGAAAAAAATCAATCAATGTAATTCAGCATATTAATAAACATTCTCAATGCAAGAAAAACATTTGATAAAATGCAACCATGCATAACTTTTTAAGAATATCATTTAAAAATAGAAAGGAGTTACTTTATTGGAAATTTATATCTTAAAACCTATAGTTAACACTATACTTAACGAAGAAATTTTAGAAACATTCCCTTTAGAGCTGAAACTAATACAAGGATTTCCAGAATCCCCACTATTTTTAACATAACTAGAGTTCTGCCGTATACCATAAGGGAAAAAATGGTATGGTTAAGAATGGACAGGAAAAGATAAAACCTTTTCATTTGCAGATGGTATGATCATCTGTCTAGAAACTAACAGAATCAAGTTCAGCATATGAAAGCAATAGTTAAAAAAAAAAAAAAAAATCCTTTCACAAAAGCAACAAAAAAGATAAAGTTCCATGAATTAAATTAATCAGAAATACACAAAAGCTCGATGATGAAATATTTAAAGCTCTAATAAAAAATAGAAAATGGTCTAAATGAATGGAAAGATGTTTCATGGTTTTGGATGATATAACAAAGATGTCAATATTCCTCCAAACTAATCTACAAATTCAATATAATCTCAATTAAAATTCCATTTGGATTCTCTGAGACACTCAATAAAGCTTACATGGAGAAACAGACTTACACATAGTTAAGCAGACCTTGAAGAAGAGGTGGGGTGTTTGACCTACCAGACTTAGAACACATTTTTTTTTTTTAAATTATTTGTTGTTGTTCAGTCTCTCAGTCATATTTGACACTTTGCGACCCCATGGGCTGTGGCACTCCAGGCTTCCCTGTCTTTCACTATTTCTCAGAGTTTTTTCAAACTCATGTCCATTGAATCAGTGATGCCATCCAACCATCTCATCCTCTGTCGTCCCCTTCTCCTCCTACCCTCAATCTTCCCCAGCATCAGGGTCCTTTCCAGTGAGTTAGTTCTTCACATCAGGTATCTAAAGTATTGGAGTTTCACCTTCAGCATCAGTCCTTCCAATGAATATTCAGGACTGATTTCCTTTAGGATGGACTGGTTTGATCTTCTTGCAGACTCACAAGAGTCTTCTCCAACACCACAGTTCGAAAGCATAAATTCTTCAGTGCTCAGCCTTCTTGCCTGCAATGCAGAAGACCAGGATTCAATTCCTAGGTTGGGAAGATCCCCTGGAGAAGGAAATGGCAACCCACTCCAGTATTCTTGCCTGGAGAATCCCATGGATAGAGGAGCCTGGCAGGCTACAGTCCATGGGGTCGCAAGAGTCAGACAAAACTGACTGACTTTCACTCACTCAGCCTTCTTTATGGTCCAGATCTCACATCTGCACATGACTACTGGAAAACCATAGCTTTGACTAGACAGATCTTTGTTGGCCAAGTGATGTCTCTGCTTTTTAATACACTGTCTAGGTTTGTCATAACTTTACTTCCAAGGAGCAAGCATCTTTGTTTCATAGCAAAATTGAGGGTAAGGTGTAGAGATGGATACCCTGCCCCACACATGTGTAGGTTCTTTCCCACATGATCAGTACTCACAACCCTCCCAGAGTGGTATATTCATTAAAACTGATGAACCTATATTGACACATCCTAATACTCAAAGTTTATAATTTACATTGGGTTTACTCTTGGTATTGTAGGTGCTATAGGTTGGGATGATTGTATAATGCCTGTATCCATCGTTATGGTATCATCCACCATATTTTCCCTGTGTAAAAATCTTCTGTGCTCCATCTCTTCAGCCCCACCACTCACCATCTTTCCCCTGGTGACCACTGAGCTTTTCACCATCTCCACAGTTTCTTTTTCTCCAGAATGTTATATAGTTGGAAACACACATTATGTAGCCTTTTCAGACTGTCTTCTTTCACTCTGTAATATACACTTAAGGTTGTTTCAAGTCTATTCATGAGTGGATAGTTCATTTTAGTGCTGAATAATATTCCATTGTTTTGAGGTACCATGATTTATTTAACCACTTATCTATAAAAGGACATTTAATTGCCTCCAAGTTTTGGGCAGTTATGAATAAAGCTGCTACAAACATCTATGTGCAGAATTTTGTGTTGGAATGAAATGGAATTTGCTTTCCATTTCTTTGTAAACAACAAAGAGTGTGACTGTTGGATCACATCATCAGAGTTTGTATATTTTTCTAAGAAACTGCCAAACTGTCTTCCAAAGTGATTGAAGCACTTTTCATACCCAACAGCAATAAATAATAGTTTCTGTTGCTTCACATCCTTGCCAGAATTTGATGTTGTCTGTGTCCTGGATTTTGGCCACTCTAATAGGTGCATCTTTCTTCATATAGTTTCAATAACAATCCTTTATCACATGTATCGATTGCAAATACTCTATCCTAGTCTGTGGCTTATCTTTTCATTCTCTTGACTTGTCTTTTTCAGAGTAGAAGTGTTTAATTTTAATGAAGTCCAGCTTATCAATTATTTCTTTCACAGATCATGCCTTTTTTGTTGTACCTAAAGAGTCATAGCCATACCCAAGGTTATACAAGTTTTTCCTATGTAATTTCTAGGTGTTTTATAGTTTTTCATTTTATATTTACATTTGTGAACCATTTTGGGCTTCCCAGGTGGCACTAGAGGTAGAGAACCCACCTGCCCATACAGGTAGACTAAGAGATTCAGGTTGATCCCTGGGTAGGGAAGATCCCCTAGAGGAGAGCACAGCCCCCATACCAATATTCTTGCCTCAAGAATCCCATGGACAGAGGAACCTAGAGGGCTGCAGTCCATAGACCCACACAGCCAGACACACCTGAAGCAACTTAGCGTGCATGCAGGCATGTGCTCCATTATGAGTTAATTTTAAGAAGCTGTTAGGTCTATGTCTAGATTTATTTTTTTCATGTGGATGTCCAGTTGTTCCATTACCATTTGTTAAAAAGACTAACTTTGTTTCATTACTGCTTTTAGTCTTTTGCCAAAGATCAATTGGCTATATTTATGTGGATCTATTTCTGGGCTCTCTGTCTGTCTCATTGATCTACTTGTCTATTCTGTTACCATTACCACACTATCTTGATCACTATAGTTTTACAGTAAGTCTTAAAGTTGAGTATTGTCAGTCTTCCAACTTTGTTCTTCTCTATCAGCATTGTTTTGGTTTTTTTTTGGGTGGGGGGGGGGAGTCTTTTGCCTAGAATATTACTTAAAGCTATAGTAAAATAATAATATGGTTTTGGTTCAAGTAACTCAGAGACAGATTCATCCATATACAAGAACCTATTATGCAATAAATGTAGCATCAAAAGGAAAAAAAAACAGATGGCTTAATAGATGCTGTTAGGAAAATTGCTTTGCTGTACAAAGGAATATAAATGAACATTTCGTACAAAGGTGAACACTAGATGAATTAAAGATGTAAATATAAATGGTAATAGAATAAAGTTACTAGAAGAAAACTAAGTTTTATTTGTAATCTGGTGTTGGGAAGAACTTAAACAAAACTTCAAACGCATACACTATTAGCCAAAAATAGATGAGTATAATAACATCAACCTTAAAGATTTCTGTTCAGCAAAATTTACCATTGAATAAAAATTAATAAACAGCCAGCAAAATAGGGGAAGTTATTTGCAATGTCTAAAGCTGACAAAAAGCTAATATGTAGAATATCCAGGAAATGCCTACCAATCAAGAAGCAATGGACAGAAACTGCAATAACATAAAGGAGCAAGAAACAGACATAGCATTTGAATAGGCAGTGTGCAGAAGACACCCGAAAAAAGGCGACAACTCATGATAAAATGTACCAAAACAACTGGCAATGAGATAACACAGGAACAAAAATGCTCATCACTTTACACCTGCCAAGACTGTTAGAGCCAGCTGTCACCTCGCACCCCCACGTGTGTGGGCCTAATCTCAGCTGGTCTGCCCAAGACCTCCTGGGCACCACCCCTCGAAGCCCCAGCCCCTATCCCCACCCCCACCAGCCCCATTTCCACTGCAACAAGACGAAAGAAATATCCAGAACCAGGAGAAACGACAGGCACAAGCGCTCATTGACAGGAAAGGAATTGCTCACAGAAAGAAGGCTCACAGAGCAGCCACAGCAGATAACAAAAACCTTCTATACTCTTTAAAGAAGTTAGAGGTAAAATCATCTCATATTCAAGAGGTGAACGTGGTCACAAACCAAGGAACCGTGGTCCACTTTAACCACCCTGAGGTTCAGGCATCGCTGGCAGCAGACACTTTCACCACTACCGTCCATGCTGAGACAAAGCAGATGAAGAAATGCTACCCTGCGTCGTAAACCACATTGACCCATTTAAGGAGACTGAGTGAAGTTCTGCCCAAACAATCTGGGGTGGAAAAGCACCACTCACTCCTGGAGAGGATGCTGATGAAGTTCCAGATCTTGCGGAGGATTTTGAAGACTCTTCCAAGAACGAAGCAAACTGAATTGAGTCATCTTCTTTTTTTTTTTTTATAAGCAAACTACAGATAAGTGAATTTTATTGGGAAGTACTTTAAATAGCAATGAAAAAGTAACAGTCATGTTTAACAATTACGAATGAAAGCAAGTAATACTCTTATTGAAAGTGAAAAGTGAAAGTGAAGTCACTCAGTCGTGTCCAACTCTTTGTGACCCCATGGACTGGAGCCTACCAGGCTCCTCCATCCGTGGAATTTTCCAGGCAAGAATACTGGAGTGGGTTGCCATTTCCTTCTCCATTGAGTCATCTTCTGAAGACAAAACTTGAAGAAGTGACTGAGACTGCTATTTCATATGATGATTGCTTTTTAAAATTTTGTCTATGGATCTGATAAAATCTAGATCATTAATATTTTGAAGCCCAAGTCCCTGGACACTGCAGCTCTTTTCAGTTTTTGCTCATACACAATTCATTCTTTCAAGCTAATTAGGCTGAGGATGCCTGGGGATAGTTTGAAACAAAGGTTAATAAAGTTTTTTGCCTAGAGAAAAATAAATAAATAAAAAGTTTTTTAAAAGGGGGCCTATTATACAGAGTCAAGTAAGTCAAAAAGAAAACCACCAATACAATACATTAATGCATATATATGGAATTTAGAAAGATAGTAACAATGACCCTATGTGCAAGAAGCAAAAGAGACACAGGTATAAAGAACAGACTTTGGGACTCTGTGGGAAAAGGCGAGGGTGGGATGATTTGAGAGAATAGCAATGAAACATGTATATTACCATACGTGAAACAGATGACCAGTCTAAGTTCAATGCATGAAGCAGGGCACTGAAAGCCAGTGCACTGGGACGACCCAGAGGGAGGTGGGAGGGGGGTTCAGGATGGGGGACACACGTGCACCCATGACTGATTCATGTGAATGCAGGGCAAAACCCACAATATTGTAAACTAATTAGCCTCCAATTGAAATAAATTAATTTTAAAAGCAAAAAAAAGAGACTATTAGAAATTGGAAAGGTGGATAAACTCAAGCATTAGGTGGGGATGTAGAAATATAAGTATCCCCGTTCACTGCCAGGCTTCCCAGGTGGCACCAGCGGTAAAGAACCCGCCTGCCAATGCAGGAGACATAAGAGATACAGGTGACATCCCTGGGTTGGGAGAAGGACATGGCAACCCACTCGAGTATTCTTGCCTGGAGAATCTCATGGACAGAGGAGCCTGGCGGGCTACAGTCCACAGGGTTGCAAAGAGTCGGACACAACTGAAGTGACAGCATGAACACACCATTCACTGCTGGTAAGGTTGTAAACCAATGAGAGAAATCAGACCTGCTCACTCAAACTAGATATGTGTATTTCCTCCAGCCCAGAAATTCTGCTCTTAAATATACATCCCAGGCAACTTCCTACATAGGTTCGTAAGGCGACATGTTTGAGGATACACATTGTAGCATTGCTCAGGAAAATAGGGAACTGGGGCAACCAAGTTGGAGAAGGAAATGGCAACCCCCTCCAGTATTCTTGCCTAGAGAATCCCAGAGACGGGGGAGCCTGGTGGGCTGCCGTCTATGGGGTCGCACAGAGTCGGACATGACTAACGTGACTTAGCAGGGGCAACCAAGATTTCATCACTGGGAGAGTCAAGACAATAGGGATTACTAACAAAGCCAAAAGTTGGATTTTTTCAAAGAACACTAATATTGACAGAATGGCAGCAGTATCGATCAAGAAAAAAAGAAGGCACAAATATACATCCTTAGGAATAAAACTAAGATGTAACTACATGCAGCAGAATTTTTAAAAATAATAACAATACTATGAACAACTCCATGCCAAAAATTTGAAAATTTAAATAAGATGAAAGATTCCTACAAAATTCCTAGTAATAGAAAACTAGAATAATCTTAAATCTCTTTTTAAAACACTTGAATCAGCAGTTAAAAATGTTCCTATACAGAAGAATAAAGGATTTTGTCAACAAATTCTACCAAACATTTAAGGAACAAAGTATGTTGATTTTACAAAAACCTACCCAATGGATGAGCAAAAGAGAGAATACTCTCCAACTAAACATATGAGGCGGGCAACACAGCCTCAGTTCTAACAAGGACAAGGACATCTGACAAGGACAGTTTGAGAAAAGAAAATTACAGACTCAATTTCATTCGTGAACATAGATGCAAAATAACTAAATAAAATATTATCAAATAAAATCCAGTCACATATGAAAAAAAATAATATGTCATGAACAAATTAAATATAGGCCAGGATTGAAAGTTTGATTTAACCTTAGAGAATCAATCAAATGTACTCTACCACTCTTG
Source organism: Dama dama (assembly GCF_033118175.1). Lineage (NCBI taxonomy): Eukaryota > Metazoa > Chordata > Mammalia > Artiodactyla > Cervidae > Dama > Dama dama. Next base: position 14,794,729 of record NC_083710.1, read on the forward strand.
TGGCTCAGCTGGTAAAGAATCCGCCTGCAATGAGAGAGACCTGGGTTCGATCCCTGGGTCAGGAAGATTCCCTGGAGAAGGGAAAAGCTACCCACTCCAGTATTCTGGCCTGGAGAATTCCATGGACTGTATGGTCCATGGGGTTGCAAAGAGTTGGACATGACTGAGCGACTTTCACTTTCACCACATTAAAAGATAAAATAAGAAAAAGCATGGTAGCTGGTAATAGACACAGGATTTCTTTGGGGCACAACAAAAATAAATGTTCTAAAATTAAACTGCAGTATGGTTGCATCATTTTTTTAATATACTGAAAGCCATTGAATGATACAATTTAAAGAAATAAATGGTATGGTATGTGAATTATGTCTCAAAAAGTTGCTTTAAAATAAGAAGACAAGATGTCTATCATCTGTTCAACACTGTCCTGATGACCTTAGGTAATGTAATGAAACAAGAATGGAGGGAAAGAGAGAAGGAAAGAACAAATGGAGGGAAGGAGAGAAGAAAGAAAGAGGGGAGGAGGGTGGGTGAGAGGCACAGAGAGAAGGATGGATGGAGAGAGGGAGGGAGGGCAGGAAGGAGGGATAAAGGGATGGAGGGATGGATGGAATCGGGAGTTAGGTTAGAAGAAGAAACAACACTGACAATACCAACTTGTGATAGCTCCCCAAAATCTAAGTTACTAGAACTTACTGAAAGTTCTATCACTCAGTAGTGTCTGACTCTGTGTGACCCCATGGACTATACAGTTGATGGAATTCCCCGGGACTGAATACTGGAGTGGGTAGCCTATCCCTTCTCCAGCGAATCTTCCCAACCCAGGAATTGAACCAGGGCCTCCTGCATTACAGGAGGATTCTTTACCAACTGAACTATCAAGGAAGTCCACTTATAATAAAGCCACTAATACACCAAATCAGTATTCAAAAATTAATTTCATTTCTATATATCCTCAACAACACTTAGAAAATACAATTTTTTTTAAAGATGATAGAAAATACATCTTTTTTAAAGGTGAAAGTGAGGTCACTCAGTTGTTTCCAACTCTTTCGAACCCCATGGACTGTAACCTGCCAGGCTCCTCCATCCATGGGATTTTCCAGACAAGAATACTGGAGTGGGTTGCTATTTCCTTCTCCAGGGGATCTTCCTGACCCAAGGACAGAACCCGGGTCTCCCGCATTCAGGGCAGACTCTTTACCGCCTGAGCCACCAGGGAATCCATAAGGCTGACTTCTTAGGAGTGGGATCGACATTATAATATTCTCCAAAGATGTGGAGTACTAGGAATAAATTTAACAAAAGATATGCAAAGTCTTCATGAAAAAATTATAAAATTCTATTGAAAGACATGATTGAAGAGCTAAATAAATGGAGAGACATACCATGTTCATGAGTGAAGAACCCAATATTGCAAAAATGTCAATGCTTCCCAAATTTACAGCTGTGATGTAATTCCACACAAAATACTGCAGCATACATCTGGAACCTGAGAAGCTGATCCTAAAATGTGTACAGAAAAGCAAAGGCCCCAAATGGGCAAGACATTCCAGAAGTATAGAGTGAAGGAATTTGATGGACCACACAATAAGAATTATTATAAAATCGCAGAAAGTAACATTGCACTCAAGAGTGGACCAGGTTACTCAAGTTTACACAATTTGATCACCTTCTAAAGAAAATAATGGATGACTACAAATTCTAATTCAAGGATCCACGCCAATGAAGGGCACTGAAGTTTAAACTTCTTCAGCTTCACGGTGAACTGACATCCACCTGCATGGCAATAACATTGGAATAAACAAATATACCAACAGAGCAAATTCAAGAACCCAGAAAGAGACCAACTCATATAAATGGACACCGCATTGAAGACTGAAATAGAATTACAGATAAGTTGATAAAGGATGAGCTTTTCTGATGCTAAACAATTTGATTCATTTTGGAGCCTTCCTTACATCACCCTTCAAAATTCATTCCAAATCAAGGTCAGTTAAAAACTTAAATGCAGGAGGCAAACTTATGAAATGTATAAAGGAAAATACTGAAAAATATCTTTATGATCTCAGGGTAAAGAAGGTTTCTTAAGACATACAAAGTACAAACTACAGAGAAAAAGATTTTTTATTTGAAGTTAATTTGAAAGATTAAATTAAGAGCAGTTTGCACCAAGAGACAGTACAAAGAGGAGCAAAAGACAAAACATTTTGTAAAACCTAGTACATCTAGAAATGGCGCTAAGTGGAATAAGCATTTGTTATCTAGAAAATTCACTCATGTAGAAAGACTTGAACACCCATCATGATAGATGAAGTATTATAATAGACCATATTAAAAACTGACACATTGGAAAAGATCCTGATGCTGGGAAATATTGAAAGCAGAAGGGGATGACAGAGGATGAGACTGTTGGATGTATCATTGACTCAATGGACATGAGTTTGAGCAAACTCTGGAAGATAGTGAAGGACAGGGAAGCCTGGCGTGCTGCATTCCATGGGGTTTCAGAGAGTCAGACATGGCTGAGTGACTGAGCAACAACTATTTTAAATAAAATAATTATGCATAGATGTTTTCATATTTTCTTTTCATACCTAATAGAGAGCACCTCCACTTTAGACAGCACTCCTCAAAAGAAAAAAAAAAAGAAAAAAAGCTAATGAAATTACGTGGATTGTTAATAACTCACTAATCTAGATTTCCTAATCCTACTTTCCTCTTACAGTCCTTCACTCAGCCCCAAAGTCAATTTTTGAAAATTACTTTTAGAAAAAGGAAATTTTTAGAAGTTTAAAGTCATGAAACTCTTATTAAAGAAAAATTAAATCATGGGGAAAGTTTCAGTGGTATAGCTGAGTACCTGCTATGTGCCAAGCTCCATGCAGAAAACTGGGGTGAACAAGAAGGCAGAACAGGGTCCCACACTCAGAAGCGTGTAGTCTAGTGGGGGAGACAGTCATTAATTTAAGAATCACTCAGATCGAAGTTCAACTATGATGGAGATAAGTGTTATTGATACATGGGTTGTGCAAGTGTGAAATAGAAAAGGTCTGGTCGGTGATGACAGAGTTGAGCTACGAAAAAAGAATAGGCAAGATCCAGGCAAGTGTGTTGGGGGAAGGAGGAAGAGGTAATAGGAAGAAAATTCCAGGTAGAGCAGCCAGCTAGTGCCAGAGGCCCTATAGCAGAAATTGCACAGAGTTTGTAGTTAAAATCACAACAAAAATAAAAGTAAAGTTACAATAACAAATAAGTAAACAGTAGCTTGCTTGGGTGAGAAAACGGGACATTGTTATTGAATAAGTAACAGCGGTTTCTTATCCAGACTTCAGTCATCATAACTAACCTTTTTATGTGACTGACAATACCTACCCTACCTACTTTCTGATTTCAATTCAGGTTACACCTGGGGAGGGGTGAATTTTTACAAGGTGAACCCTAAAGTAAAATGTAGTGACAACGAGAAAGGAAACTGGTGGATTTAAAAAATTATATGGGCACACTTAATGAAGGAAATGGCAACCCACTCCAGCGTTCTCGCCTGGAGAATCCCAGGGACGGGGGAGCCTGGTGGGCTGCCGTCTACAGGGTCGCACAGAGTCAGACACAACTGAAGTGACTTAGCAGCAGCAGCAGCAACGTTTGAAAGTCGTTTCACTGTAGTACAGAAAGCCTGAAACTTCATTTGTTCCACATTCTGTGAAAATACAGCCACTGATTCATTCCCAAATATTTAAGGAATGCCCAGTATGCACCAGACAATGTGAGAAGTCTACACAGATATAAAGCAGGGTGTCCCTCAGGAAGTTTGCTGTTCCCAGTGAATTAGTCATTAGTGGGGAAATCACATGGAAAACTAAGGAAAGGAGAGGTGACTCAGGCATTGTTTGGATGCCAAATATCCCTGAATACTTGGAATAGGAAAGAGCAAACAATACCAGATAAAAGAAAGCGAACTGGTGTATGCGTGTATGCTTAGTCATGTCTGACTCTTTGAGACCCCATGGACTGTAGCCTTCCAGACTCTTCTGTCCTTGGGATTTCTCAGGCAAGAATCCTGGAGTGGGTTGCCGTTTCCTCCTCCAGGAGATCTTCCTGACCCAGGAATCAAACCTGAGGCATCTCCTACATCGGCAAGCAGATTCTCCACCACTGCACCACCTGGGAAGCCCAATAGGTGGGAGAATTGCTATAATATTCTTTGCAAAGGCAAGAAGGCATGGGATCTGGTGTCCATGTAGGTGGATTGGCCTTAAATAGGAGCATTCAGAGTTGAGCTAAGGTAAGCAGAATATGTGGGTGCAAAATCCTGGTGGTGTTTATTGTGGTCAGGCTGTGGAAGTATACTTTCCTTGTTCTCAGTGAAGGAGGAAATGCAATCATCAACTGAAAGATGCAGACAGAGGAGGAGGTGTTGCAGGTTTAAGGACAGACAGGTATAAAATATTATTCTAGGAGAGTAGATGGGCAGATGGACTAGGGAGCTATGTTGCCTGGGAGCCTGAACCTCATTTTCAGGTTCATAGCTTTGAACCAGTCAGCATACCTGTGTTTTTCTCTTGCCATATTCTTCCCTATAGAGTGGTGTTTATCCTGACCATACCTTCATATTTTTTAAAAAATGTGAAGTAGGACATGTATACAGAAAAGGATATAAGACATTTTTCTGGAACCATCCAGTTCAAGAAATAGAACATTACTAGCATCACAGAAACCGCATCCCCTTCTAGACTGTAATCCTTTCCTCCTCACTGTAAGTAATTACCATGCTGGTTTATGAGAATCATTTCACTGCCTTTCTCCTAAGTCTTATCAGCTGTGTATGGATTCCAAAGCAATATGATTTGTTTTTCCTCTTTTTGAATTGCATTTTTTGGTTATAGGTCTTTTTCTTACAATTTTTTGTAAGATGTAAGAAATACATCCACTTCATTGCATGTATATGTAGTTCATTAATTGTGATTTCATTGTGCATGTGTGCACGCTAAGTCATTTCAGTCGTGTCTGACTCCACATGACCCCATGGACTATAGCCCATCAGGATCCTCTGTCCATGGGATTCTTCAGGCAAGAAGACTGGAGTGGATTGTCATACCCACCTCCAGGGGATCTTCCCGACCCAGGGATCAAATCTGCGTCTCTTATGTCCTACATTGGCAGGAGAGTTCTTTACCACTAGCGCCACCTGGGAAGCCCATCATTTCATTATATAAATATATCTATCCATTTTACTATTTAAAAAACAAAACAAATCCTTCCAGAAAAAATAGCTGTTGAAGAAAGAAAATGTAATCTTGTTACTTGGCTCTGAAGAGTAAGGTATTCAAATATTACCCATAATAAATCATCACTGCTATAACTAAAATATAATTCTTTGAAGGATGGAGGGGGAAGGAGTGGAGAGTAGAGTGTGAGAAGTAGATGATCACAATAAACAATGGATAATGTCTAGAGTTGAGGTGGTGCAGTGGTAAAGAATCTGCCTGCAAATGCAGGAGACGTAGCAGACGCAGATTTGATCCCTGTGTCAGGAAGATCTCCTGGAGGAGGAAACGGCAACCCGCTCCAGTGTTCTTGCTGGGGAATTCCACAGACACAGAGACCTGGACGGCTACAGTCCATGAGGTTACAGAGGGCGGACACAACTGAGCACACATGCACACAGAGGTGAAAAACCGGGAAATAACTATTCAAAGAAGCAGCTAAACATGCTCAAAGTGGTTGCCTCTGTGAGATGGGCTGAGGGGTGGTTGTGGGTGGACAGCAGTGCTTTTCTCGGGGATTTTTTCCATCAGGTCCGCATACATATTACTTTGATTTGTTTATCTCTCTATTTTATATTGGAATATAGCTGGTTAACAAGGTGATAGTTCCCGGTGCACAGCAGAGCAATTCAGCCATACATGTACATGTATCCCTTCTCCCGCAAACTCCCCTCCGATCCAGGCTGCCACATAGCATTGAGCAGAGTTCCCTGTGCTATACAAGAGGTCCTTGCTGGATATCCATTTTAAATATAGCAGTGTGTACATCAGTTCAGTTCAGTTGCTCAGTCGTGTCTGACTCTTTGCAACTCCATGGACTGCAGTACACCAGGCCTCGCTGTCCATCACTAACTCCTGGAGTTTGCTCAAACTCATGTCCATCAAGTCAGTGATGCCATCCAACCACCTCATCCTCTATTGTCCCCTTCTCCTCCTGCCTTCAGTCTTTCCCAGGATCAGAATCTTTTCCAACAAGTCAGTTCTTCACATCAGGTGGCCAAAGTATTCCAGCTTTAGCTTCAGCATCAGTCCTTCCAATGAATATTCAGGACTGATTTCCTTTAGGATTGACTGGTTTGATCTCCTTGCAGTCCAAGGGACTCTCAAGAGTCTTCTCCAACACCACAGTTCAAAAACACCAGTTCTTCCATGTTCAGCTTTATTTATAGTCAAACTCTCACACATGACTACTGGAAAAACCATAGCTTTGACTAGACAGACCTTTGTTGGCAAAGTAATGTCTCTGCTTTTTAATATGCTATCTGGATTGGTCATAGCTTTTCTTCCAAGGAGCAAGCGTTTTTTAATTTCATGGCTGCAATCACCAGCTGCAGTGATTTTGAAGCCCAAGAAAATGAAGTCTGTCACTGTTTCCATTGTTTTCCCATCTATATGCCAAGAAGTGATTGGCCTGGATGCCACAGTCTTTGTTTTTTGAATGTTGAGTTTTTAAGCCAACTTTTTCATTCTCCTCTTTCACTTTCATCAAGAGGCTCTTTAGTTCCTCTTCACTTTCTGCCATAAGGGTGGTGTCATCTGCATATCTGAGGTTATTGATATTTCCCCCAGCAATCTTGACTCCAGCATGTGCTTCATCTAACCCAGCATTTCACATGATGTACTCTGCATATAAGTTAAACAAGCAGAGTGACAATATACAGCCTTGAAGTACTCCTTTCCTTATTTGAAACCAGTCTGTTGTTCTATGTCTGGTTCTAACTGTTGCTTCCTGACCTGCATACAAATTTCTCAAGAGGCATGTGAGGTGATCTGGGATTCCCATCTTTTGAAGAATTTTCCAAAAAAGAAAACTACAGGCCAATATCACTGATGAACATAGATGCAAAAATCCTTAACAAAATTCTAGCAAACAGAATCCAACAACATATTAAAAAAATCATACACCATGACCAAGTGGGCTTTATCCCAGGAATGCAAGGATTCTTTAATATCCACAAATCAATCAATGTAATACACCACATTAACAAATTGAAAGATAAAAACCATATGATTATCTCAATAGATGCAGAGAAAGCCTTTGACAAAATTCAACACTCATTTATGATTAAAACTCTCCAGAAAGCAGGAATAGAAGGAACATACCTCAACATAATAAAAGCTATATATGACAAACCCACAGCAAGCATCACCCTCAATGGTGAAAAATTGAAAGCATTTCCCCTGAAATCAGGAACAAGACAAGGGTGCCCACTCTCACCACTACTATTCAACATAGTGTTGGAAGTTTTGGCCACAGCAATCAGAGCAGAAAAAGAAGTAAAAGGAATCCAGATAGGAAAAGAAGAAGTGAAACTCTCACTGTTTGCAGATGACATGATCCTCTACATAGAAAACCCTAAAGACTCTTCCAGAAAATTACTAGAGCTAATCAATGAATATAGTAAAGTTGCAGGATATAAAATTAACACACAGAAATCCCTTGCATTCCTATATACTAACAATGAAAAAACAGAAAGAGAAATTAAGGAAACAATACCATTCACCATTGCAACAAAAAGAATAAAATACTTAGGAGTATATCTACCTAAAGAAACAAAAGACCTATACATAGAAAACTATAAAACACTGATGAAAGAAATCAAAGAGGACACAAACAGATGGAGAAACATACCGTGTTCATGGATTGGAAGAATCAATATTGTCAAAATGGCTATTCTACCCAAAGCAGTCTATAGATTCAATGCAATCCCTATCAAGCTACCAACGGTATTTTTCACAGAACTAGACCAAAGAATTTCACAATTTGTATGGAAATACAAAAAACCTCGAATAGCCAAAGTAATCTTGAGAAAGAAGAATGGAACTGGAGGAATCAACCTGCCTGACTTCAGACTCTACTACAAAGCCACAGTCATCAAGACAGTATGGTACTGGCACAAAGACAGAAATATAGATCAATGGAACAGAATAGAAAGCCCAGAGATAAACCCACGAACCTATGGACACCTTATCTTTGACAAAGGAGGCAAGGATATACAATGGAAAAAAGACAACCTCTTTAACAAGTGGTGCTGGGAAAACTGGTCAACCACTTGTAAAAGAATGAAACTAGAACACTTTCTAACACCATACACAAAAATAAACTCAAAATGGATTAAAGATCTAAATGTAAGACCAGAAACTATAAAACTCCTAGAGGAGAACATAGGCAAAACACTCTCCGACATAAATCACAGCAAGATCCTCTATGACCCACCTCCCAGAATATTGGAAATAAAAGCAAAACTAAACAAATGGGACCTAATGAAACTTAAAAGCTTTTGCACTACAAAGGAAACTATAAGTAAGGTGAAAAGACAGCCCTCAGATTGGGAGAAAATAATAGCAAATGAAGAAACAGACAAAGGATTAATCTCAAAAATATACAAGCAACTCTTGAAGCTCAATTCCAGAAAAATAAATGACCCAATCAAAAAATGGGCCAAAGAACTAAACAGACATTTCTCCAAAGAAGACGTACAGATGGCTAACAAACACATGAAAAGATGCTCAACATCACTCATTATTAGAGAAATGCAAATCAAAACCACAATGAGGTACCATTACACGCCAGTCAGGATGGCTGCTATCCAAAAGTCTACAAGCAATAAATGCTGGAGAGGATGTGGAGAAAAGGGAATCCTCTTACACTGTTGGTGGGAATGCAAACTAGTACAGCCGCTATGGAAAACAGTGTGGAGATTTCTTAAAAAACTGGAAATAGAACTGCCATATGACCCAGCAATCCCACTTCTGGGCATACACACTGAGGAAACCAGATCTGAAAGAGACACGTGCACCCCAATGTTCATCGCAGCACTGTTTATAATAGCCAGGACATGGAAGCAACCTAGATGCCCATCAGCAGATGAATGGATAAGGAAGCTGTGGTACATATACACCATGGAATATTACTCAGCTGTTAAAAAGAATTCATTTGAACCAGTCCTAATGAGATGGATGAAACTGGAGCCCCTTATACAGAGTGAAGTAAGCCAGAAAGATAAAGAACATTACAGCATACTAACACATATATATGGAATGTAGAAAGATGGTAACGATAACCCTATATGCAAAACAGAAAAAGAGACACAGAAATACAGAACAGACTTTTGAACTCTGTGGGAGAAGGTGAGGGTGGGATGTTTCAAAAGAACAGCATGTATACTATCTATGGTGAAACAGATCACCAGCCCAGGTGGGATGCATGAGACAAGTGCTCGGGCCTGGTGCACTGGGAAGACCCAGATGAATCGGGTGGAGAGGGAGGTGGGAGGGGGGATCGCGATGGGGAATATGTGTAAATCTATGGCTGATTCATATCAATGTATGACAAAACCCACTGAAATGTTTTGAAGTAATTAGCCTCCAAGGAATAAAAAAAAAAAATAAGATAATAATAAAAAAAAATTAAAATTAAAAAAAAAGAATTTTCCAGTTAGTTGTGATCTACACAGTCAAAGGCTTTGGCATAGTCAATAAAGCAGAATTAGATGTTTTTCTGGAACTCTTACTTTTTCTATGATCCAACAGATGTTGGCAATATGTTCTCTGGGTTCTCTGCCTTTCCAAAGCCAGCTTGAACATCTGGAAGTTCACAGTTCATGTTCTGTTGAAGCCTGACTTGCAGAATTTTGAGAATTACTTTGCTAGCATGTGAGATGAGTGCAGTTGTGTAATAGTTTGAACATTCTTTGGCATTGCCCATCTTTAGGATTGGAACGAATACTGGCCTTTTCCAGTCCTGTGGCCACTGCTGAGTTTTCCAAATTTGCTAGCATATTGAGTGCAGCACTTTCACAGCATCATCTTTTAGGATTTGAAATAGCTCAACTGGAATTCCATCACCTCCACTAGCTTTGTTCATAGTGATGCTTCCTAAGGCCCACTTGACTTCACATTCCAGGATGTCTGGCTCTAGGTGAGTGATCACACCATCGTGATTATCTGGGTCATGAAAATCTTTTTTGTATAGTTCTTCTGTGTATTCTTGTCACCTCTTCTTAATATATTCAGCTTCTGTTAGGTCCATACCATTTCTGTCCTTTATTATGGCCATCTTTGTATGAAATGTTCCCTTGATATCTCTAATTTTCTTGAAAAGATCTCTAGTCTTTCCCATTCTATGGTTTTCCTCTATTTCTTTGCATTGATCACTGAGGAAGGCTTTCTTATCTCTCCTTGCTATTCTTTGGAACTCTGCATTCAAATGGGAATATCTTTCCTTTTCTCCTTTGCCTTTCGATTCTCTTCTTTTCACAGCTATTTGTAAGGCCTCCTCAGACAGCCATTTTGCTTTTTCGCATTTCTTTTTCTTGGGGGTGGTCTTGACCCCTTCTCCTGTACAATGTCATGAACTTCCATCCCTAGTTCTTCAGGCACTCTGTCTATCAGATCTAATCCCTTGAATCTATTTGTCACTTTCACTGTATAATGGTAAGGGATTTGATTCAGGTCATACCTGAATGGTCTAGTGGTTTTCCCTACTTTCTTCAATTTAAGTCTGAATTTGGCAATAAAGAGTTCATGATCTGAGCCCCAGTCAGCTCCTGGTCTTGTTTTTGCTGACTGTATAGAGCTTCTCCATCTTTGGCTGCAAAGAATGTAATCAATCTGATTTCAGTATTGACCATCTAGTGATGTCCATGTGTAGAGTCTTCTCTTGTGTTGTTGGAAGAGGGTGTTTGCTATGAACAGTGTGTTCTCTTGGCAAAACTTAGCCTTTGCCCTGCTTCATTCTGTACTCCAAGGTCAAATTTGCCTGTTACTCCAGGTATCTCTTGACTTCCTACTTTTGCATTTCAGTCCCCTATGATAAAAAGGACTCCTTTTTGGGCGTTAGTTCTAGACAGTCTTGTATACCCTCATAGAACTATTCAACTTCTTCAGCATGCGTGGCTGGGGCATAGACTTGGATTACTATGGTATTGAATGGTTTGCCTTGGAGATGAACAGAGATCACTCTGTCATTTTTGAGATTGCAGTCAAGTACTGTATTTCATACTCTTTTATTAACTATGAGGGCTACTCCATTTCTTCATAGGGATTCTTGCCCACGGTAGCAGATATAATGGTCATTGGAATTAAATTCGCTCATTCCAGTCCATTTTAGTTACATAATTCCTAAAATGTGATTCTTGCCATCTCCTGTTTGACCACTTCTAATTTACCTTGATTCATGAACATAACATTCCTGTTTCCTGTGCAATATTGCTCTTTACAGCATCAGACTTTACTTCCATTGCCAGTCACATCCATAACTGGGTGTTGTTTTTGCTTTGGTTCCATCTCTTTCACTCTTTCTGGAGCTATTTCACAACTCTTCTCTGGTAGCATATTGGCACCTACCAACCTGGGGAGTTCATCTTTCAGTGTCCTATCTTTTTGCCTTTTCATGCTGTTCATGGGGCTCTCAAGGCAAGAATACTGAAGTGGTTTGTCATTCCCTTCTCCAGTGGACCACATTTTGTCAGAACTCTCCACCATGACCCATCCATCTTGGGTGGTCCTATAGGGCACGGCTCAAAGTTTCATTGAGTTAGACAAGGCTGTGGTCCATGTGATCAGTTTGATTACTTTTCTGTAGTTGTGGTTTTCATTCTGTCTGCCCTCTGATGGAGAAGGATAAGAGGCTTATGGAACTCCCTGATGGGAGAGTCTGACTGTGGGGGAAACTGGGTCTTGTTCTGATGGGCAGGGACATGCTCAGTAAATCCTTAATCCAATTTTCTGTTGAAGGGTAGGGCTGTGTTCTCTCCCTGTTGTTTGACCTGAGACCAAACTATGGTGGAGGTAATGAAGATAATGGCAACCTCCTTCAAAATGTCCCATGCATGCACTGCTGCACTCAGTACCCCTGACCCTGCAGCAGGCCACCACTGACCCATGCCTCTGCCGGAGACTCCTGGACACTGACCAGCAAGTCTGGGTCAGTCTCTTGTGGGGTCACTGCTCCTTTCTCCTGGGTCCTGGTGCACACAATGCTCTGTTTGTGCCCTCCAAGAGTCTGTTTCCCCAGTCCTGTGTACGGTCTCTAATCCAATCCCACTGGCCTCCAAAGTCAACTTCTCTGGGGGTTCTCAGTCCCTTTGCCAGACCCCTAGGTTGGGAAATATGTTGTGGATCCTAGAACTGTCTTAAAGTGCTGAATTGCTTTGGTACAATTGTTTTGCACTCTGTGGGTTGTCTGCTCAGCGGCTCCATGGTGGGGTTAACGGCGACCTCCTCCAAGTGGGCTTATGCTACACCCAGGTCTGCTGCACCCAGAGCCCCTGCCCCTGTGGCAGTCCACTGCTAACCTGTACCTCTGCAGGAGACACTCAGACACTTAAAGGCAGGTCTGGCTCAGTCTCTGCAGGGTCTCTGGGTCCTGGTGCACACAAGGTTTTGTCTGAGCCCTCTGAGAGTCTCTGGCGGGTATGGGGTTTGATTCTAAACATGATTTCACCCCTCCTACCATCTTGCTGGGGCTTTTCCTTTTCCTTTGGATGTGGGATATCTCTTTTTGGTAGGATCCAACATTCTCCTATCGATGATAATTCAGCAGTGAGTTGTAATTTTGGAGTTTTCACAGGAGAAGATGAGCACACATCCTTCTACTCCACCATCTTGAGAGTTATCTCAAGATGTACATGCCCATCCCAAACTCCCAATCTATCCTTTCCCCCTCACCTTTCCCCACCAGGTAATCATATATTGATTCTCTAAATCTGTGAGTCTGATTCTGTTTTATAGGTAAGTTCATTTGTAACTTTGATCATTTTTAAACAAATGCTATCTAATTTTTTTTAGTTATTTATATTTTTAACTTTTTATTTTGTACTGGGGTATAGCCAATTAACAATGTTGTGATAGTTTCAGGTCAACAGGGAAGGGACTCAGCCATACATATACATATATCCATTCTCCCCCAAACTCCTCTTCTCATCCAGTCTGCCATGTGTTATCTTTAAAAGAAACTATTACAAAGCAAAGTCCACATAAGGTTTGCAGTACAGCAGATAAATCAATAAATAAACAATAAAAGGTGAGCATGACTTTACGAAGAGACACAAAAGGGAGTTGAAGGATGTCCGTAGAAAGCTATTAAAACCCTCCTCCAGGACACAGCCCAAGTGGTCCCCAACTAGAGAACCAAGATGTGGTCATTTCCATTTTCCCTGAGAGCCGTGTTATTCCACTGTCCTGTTTCTTTCCTGCCAGATGAGATTGTCCCAGGCCCAGGGTCTTCCCAGGTGGTGCTGGTGGTAAAGAACCCACTTGCCAATGCAAGAGACAAAAGAGACACAGGTTCGGTCCCTTGGTTGGGAAGATCCTCTGGAGGCAGCATGACAACCACTCCAGTGTTCTTGCCTGAAGAGTCTCATGGACAGAGGAGCCTGGAGGACTACAGTCCACGGGGTCGCAAAGAGTCAGACACGACTGAGAGGACGAGCATAGTACAGGGCACTTGGCAGGCTGCGCTGAGGCACTGCCACCACTGTGTGCCTGCTCTGCACGTTTCCTCAGTGATGCTGAGGCCACCTTCCAAACGTGAAACACACGAGCAGCCAGAGCAGAGAGGCTGGCGTGTAAAACCCACCCCTTATCTCATCTTGCTGCTCACCTCCACTTGAGAAATCACTATGCACTCTTGTCCTACCTCCCACATTTTGCAGAATGATAAACTCACCATAAAAAGAAAAACGTAGACTTTTTGGTGGGGGGGGGGGGGGAATTCACTGCACATGTTCAGTTGTTCTAGAAAGTTCTCTTGGGAGAGATTTGTTCTAAGGACATTTTTTTCTTTGTAGGAAGGAAGGCAGAAAGAGGCTAATTGTCAAAGTGCTGACAGCCCCCTCAGTCCCCTCCAGAGAACAATGCTGTCACTCACTTGTCTAGGGGAAATGTGTACATTTAGAGTGAATCTCTCTCCTGGATCCTATATATGAAATAACCATTTACCTTTGGGTGATGCTGAAGTATCTATCACCCCACTCACCTTCTCTCATCTCTTCTGCTTCCTCCAGGGTCAGAAACACTAATGGAAAGCTATTGATCACTTTGAGTGAAAAGCTGAAAAGGTTACTGAGAGTCAAAGGGACCCAGTTCTCAAGGGCCAGGAAGTACAGCCGAGCTTCCAACTCAGTCAATGATTTATCTTCAGAGAAAGGTGCTGTATCTTGACAAGGGCTACTGACACTGCTCTCAAGGGAATGGAGGCCGGGACTGACTCACTTTTGGCCATCGCCAGAACTTCCCAGTGAGGGACCTGATGAAAGTTTGGAAACATTTTACCTCTTGTTCTTGGCAGCTTTTAAATGACTAGCCATTCAATTTTTTAAATTTAACCCCACCATCTTCCAGTTCAAAGACTGGTCAGCTTCATCTTATGAAGATGCAGTGAGGAGGACAGAAGAGGCTAGGAGTGAAGCTCTGCGGGAGTGGAGGGATGGTGGCCACAAGCAGTCCTGATGGGAGGAAAGCTCCCTTCAGAGATGGCAGCGTTTTAGGGACTTCCCTGAAAACTCCAATACTTTGGCCACCTGATGCAACGAGCTTACTCACTGGAAGGGACCCTGATGCTGGGAAAGATTAAAAGAAGGAGGAGAAGGGGATGACAGAGGATGAGATGGTTGGATGGCATCATCAATTCAATGGACATGAGTTTGAGCAAACTCTGGGAGATAGTGAAGGACAGGGAAGCCTGGCATGCTGCAGTCCATGGGGTCGCAAAGAGACAGACACGATTGAGCAATTGAACAACAACTGGTGGTCCAGTGGTTAAGGATCCACCTTCCAATGCAGGGGACTCAGTTGGTTCGATCCCTGCTTGGGAAACTTAGATTTCACATGCCATGGGGCAACTAAAACCCAACTAGACAAAGCTAACGCACCATGACGAACATCCAACACAACCAAAAAAATAAATAAATAAAAGATGGCAGAGTTTTTAAATGCCAGGTCTAGGCAGGACAAGGAAGGAAACTTGACCTATGTTTTCTTTGCAATGAATTATTTGTTCATCGGCAGCCAAAATGTCTTCCACTGTTATAAAGATAAATTGCTAGAGACATCACAAAGTTTAGAAGGATGGAGCATTTTAATGCCTTTTAAGATATATATAAGAAAGCAACCAAGATTACATCTTCTCTAGCTTTGATCCTCTGCAGTATATCATTTGCTCTCTTCTCTTGACATATGATGAAGTATAGTATGGTTAGCTATTTGCATATTCATCCTTTCCCTCAATGGGTTATATACTCTATAAGATAGAGATTGTGTCTATTTTTCCCACTTCCTCACAATCAATGCATTTCCTTCATATAATGAGTGCTCAGTGGTTGTTTAATTGAAATTTTTGAATGAGACTAATGGTTAGAATTTTAGGCACAATGGCAGCCTAAAGCAAAGGGAAGCATTTTTGGCCTCACATATTATTTCATACAGATGGCTGCCCAATGTCACCTCCAAGAAGGGCAAATATAAGTTAAGTAAAGCAGTTTCTCTAGGAAAACCAAAGTCAAGTTTTAGCTGGTTTGGGGGGATGTTTGCTCATAGCAGCATTCTTAAAAGTCAGTCTTATACCTGTATTTTGTAGGAGACAATATTGCTTGTTAAAATGAGTAGGAAAGGATGGATAAATACCCAACCAGTAGGAAATCTATTGAGTAAACTGTTAGATTCTTCTGGCCCCAGGTTTTGCTGTTCATCACCTGGCTTTCCCTGGACAAGCATTGATGCCACAAGAACAGAATACCATGGGTGATTTGGTTTGCTCTTTGGGTTCTTGGCTGTTGTGAAGAGCTTTCAGGCCAAAGCCCCAGTGTTGGCTCTTGGGAACGACCCCACTTGACTTATGCTAGCGTACTGAGATATGTCTACAAGAAACTAGGTTTCCAGAAGTGAACCTTGAAGATAGAATGGCTGATATGCTAATGTGTCTTAACTTTTCACCACAAGAAATACGTGACTATTTCACAACCAAGAAAGGAAAAGAGAAGGAAGAAGCAAAATGCTTCATAAAGTGCTGAGATGTGCCGGGGTCATGGTTTCAGTCCAGAGCCCTTCGTACTTGGAGGACTCCAGGATATATGGGAACTCTTTCCAGGATGCCCTCCTCCACCATCCATCCTTCTTCAGGGAATGAAAGTAGGACCATCAGGAGTGCCCGGGCATTCCTGTTTCAACCAAAACAATTTAAAATGCTGAGGTCCCCTACCTTCTCATAAGCCAAACAACTTCTCCTTTCATTCCACAATTATTCTTGAATGACTCCTCACCCATGCTTCCCTTCACCCAAAACTCTCTCTGCTCTTCATCTGTTTATCCTAAAGACTCTGCCAAGCCCTCACTTCCCTCCACCTGGCCTACCCCCACAGGTTAAGGACCAGCACCTCTGAGACATGCTTCACAGCATCCCTAACTTTCCCAGCCAAAAGTATTTCAATACGTGCAAATCTCTCCAGTAACAGCACATGTACCCAAAGGGCAAGGATCATGCCTGGCAGTCAGGACCTGGGCACATGCCGTTGCAGGAACATGAGAAATGGGGGTGGCAGGAATGAGTGTGAGCTGAATGGTACAACATGTGCCGTGATGAAAATGTAAAGATGGATTCTTGCTCTTGTTTATGGTCAGGCAGCTGGGATAAGAGATAGCAAGCAAATGCACACAAATGACGATATGCCAGACACTGTTTTAGGTACATCACACATTCTAACTGATTTAATTCTCACTAGGACCCTATGGACTTCCCAGGGGGCACACCGGTAAAGAACCCACCTGCCAAAGTAGGAGATGAATATTTGATGCCTGGGTCGGGGACATTCCCTGGAAGAGGAAATGGCAACCCACTCCAGTATTCTTGCCTGGGAAATCCCATGGGCAGAGGAACCTGTAAAGCTACAGTCCCTGGGGTTGCAAAAAGTCAGACACAACTGAGCATGCACACACACATGACCCTATGAGAGAGGCACTTCTGTTACCTGCATTCTGCAGATAAGGGAACTGAGGAGCAGATTGTCTTGCTTACGCTCTCACAGCTAGTAGATGGCAGACACAGGGTAAAAGCCCAGGTAGCTGACTCCCGGGTCCAAGTCCTTCGCCAGTGTGCAGGGCTGCCTCTTGGGTCCCCAGATGAGGACCATACACCGTATGAGTCACGAAGGTCCACGGTGCTCTCAGGGAGACAGGAGCAAGAAAGTCATGCCAGCTAAGGAAAATTCTGACGACCAACATTAGCATCCCCTCTTCCCAGTCCTCTCCCCTCACCAGCTCCTTCAGATTCTGCGAACGACCAATCTTGGAATCAAGTTCAAAGTTTCGGAACCAATTGACACTCGATCAACCTCCATGCCCCAAATTTAAATGGGACCTTGAGGTTCTATGTCTAATACATATTTCAACATTTAGCTATAAACTGCTTCTTGAGTGGTGCTTGTAAAAATCCTTTACCTCCTGGATGAGAGAAAATAATCTTGTTAAGTATGGCATAACCTGACATAAAATATGTTTTAAAAGAAAGGCCTCTTGTCCTGACCCTTGTACTTATGGGCTGAAAGATTGAAAAGGTTTAAGAAGAGAGATTTGTTTTAATGTTTGACTTTTCTTGACTTTCCTGGCTTTGAAAATAAAGTGGTAATTCATGGCCATAATGAGTCATTCCACACTATGCCTTCCAGAGAATGATAAAGAAAGAGCCCCCTGCATTCTGCATTCATATGTGCTTGTGGGGCTTCGGGGCCAGAGCCTGTGACCCCGTGACCTGCCGCTGTTAGTGAAAAACACCAAGCCCTTCTCACCCAGCATTTTGGAAGGACGTTGAAAACATTCCTGGGCACTTGCTTTCCTAACCTCATCCAACTAACATCTCCTTCGAACATTGAAGAGGCCCAGATTTATTATTGTTGTAAATATCATCTTCATATTTCTTGGGAGCAGGAGTGACTAAGAGAAATTTAAGGAAGGGGATTCCATGGAGTGGTAAGAGAGAGCTGAATTCCATTACGAGCAGTCATTGTGTTGGAGTCTTCTGAAAACGATTATTTAAAGCAGCTTAATAAAGGAGACATTTTTTAAATTGAAGTTTTTAGACTTTAGAATGTCATACATTGTCTTTTTCTTCCTCATTAGTTTAAATTTCAGAACAGACAAGAAGGGTACTTATTTTCACCTCCATAGAAATGGGTGATACCCTCGTAAAGCCACAAATGCTTACTTGGCAGAAATATGACAGCATTTTTTTTTTAATATTTTATTTATTTATTTATTTTTGGTGTTCTGGGTCTTCGTTGTTGCACACAGGTTTTCTCTAGTTGCAACAAGTGGAGGGGGAGCGGATCTCTTCGTTGCGGTGTGCAGGCTTCTCATTGCAGTGGCTTCTCTTGTTGCAGAGCACAGGCTTTAGGGCATGGACTCAGTAGTTGAGGCACACAGGCTTAGTTGCTTCATGGCATGTGGGATCTTCCTGGATCAGGGATTGAATAGGTGTCCTCTACATTGCAAGGTGAATTTGTAACCACTGGACCACCAGGGAAGCCCATGACAGCATTTTGATACAAAGAAAGTCAAGATATGAAGAAGTCCAAACAGAGATGACAATGGGTTTTTTTACTTTAAACATTCTCCTTCTCCCCCTTTTCAGGGCCAGTTTCACTCTCTGAGAATGCCAAAACTTCTCCTTTTAATGTCCATTGTAGGCTGTCAGACAGAGACCATTATAATGCATGGTTCTTTTTAAAGAATCTGCTAGACATCCTTCCATTGTCTGTTGAGTTGATCACTCCCTTCCTGACCATCAGTTCATGCCTCTGAAAGTGACTTCCCCTCAGTGCCTTCCTCATCACCATCACCATCATCGCCATCACCATCATTGTCACCACCATTACCACCATCATCACCATCAACATCACCATCACCATCATCATCACCACCATTACCACCATCACTACCATCAACATCACCATCATTACCATCAACATCACCATCACCGTCATTGCCATCAACATCACCATCATTACTATCACCATCATCATCACCGTCATTGCCATCAACATCACCATCATTACTATCACCATCATCATCACCGTCATTGCCATCAACATCACCATCATTACTATCACCATCATCATCACCGTCATCACCATCATCATCACCATCATTACCATCACCATCATCATCACCATCATCATCACCATCATCACCATCATTACCATCACCATCATCATCACCATCATCACCATCACCATCATCATCACCACCATTACCACCATCATCACCATCAACATCACCATCACCATCATTGCCATCAACATCATCATCACCATCATTACCATCAACATCACCATCACCATCATTGCCATCAACATCACCATCACCATCATTAACATCAACATCACCATCACCACCATCAACATCACCATCACCATCATCATCACCACCATTACCACCATCACTACCATCAACATCACCATCATCATCATTGCCATCACCACCATCAACACCATCATTAGCATCACCATCATCATCACCATCATTACCATCAGCATCATCATCACCATCATCATCACCACCACCATCATTACCATCATCACCATCACCGTCATCACCATCATCATCACCATCATTACCATCACCATCATCATCACCATCATCATCACCATCATTATCACCATCACCATCATCATCACCATCATCATCATCATCACCATCATTACCATCACCATCACCATCACCATCATTGCCATCAACATCATCATCACCATCATTACCATCAACATCACCATCACCATCATTGCCATCAACATCACCATCACCATCATTAACATCAACATCACCATCACCACCATCAACATCACCATCACCATCATCATCACCACCATTACCACCATCACTACCATCAACATCACCATCATCATCATTGCCATCACCACCATCAACACCATCATTAGCATCACCATCATCATCACCATCATTATCATCAGCATCATCATCACCATCATCATCACCACCACCATCATTACCATCATCACCATCACCGTCATCACCATCATCATCACCATCATTACCATCACCATCATCATCACCATCATCATCACCATCATTATCACCATCACCATCACCATCATCATCACCATCATCATCACCATCATTATCACCATCACCATCATCATCACCATCATCATCATCATCACCATCATTACCATCACCATCACCATCACCATCATTGCCATCAACATCATCATCACCATCATTACCATCAACATCACCATCACCATCATTGCCATCAACATCACCATCACCATCATTACCATCAACATCACTATCACCATCATTGCCATCAACATCACCATCACCATCATTACCATCAACATCACCATCACCATCATTGCCATCAACATCATCATCACCATCATTACCACCATCATCATGACTACCTTGCCCGGTGCCATATAGCAGGCATCATTCCCCTCATCCCCCTCATTCACTCCTCATGACAGCCCTGTGAGGCAGGCAGTTCTACGTACCTTGGAGCTGAGCCTCAAATAAGTTAGGACTTGCTGGAGATCACACAGCTAACAAGGAGCAGAGTCGGGATCCAAACCCAAGACCATGGCTTCTGGCATCCTAAAGGCATTCAGATAGACCTCAGTGGTGTCCAACTCCTTGGAGTCTGGTAGGGTAGAGGGAAATGGTGGCAATTTAGAACATTGGGAAGGCCAAAGTGGAACCAGATCGCCTTTCCATAATGGAAGAGCAAGCCAAGGAAACTGGAAATCATAAATTCTTTAAGCTCAGAAGTGCCTTAGCAACACTCCATTGTCAAATGAGTGAGGCCGTGAGTATCCCACCCTCAGATGTAAGGATTCTGTTAATAAAATGCAGATCTGATTCAAGAGGTCCGGGGTGAGCCTGAGACTCTGCATTTTACCCATCTCCTGGGAGAGGCAGGCTTTGAATCAGCTGCTGATCTGTGGACCACACTTTGAGTAGAAAAACCTCCTACCCAATGTTTGTGTGATGCCTCTGCAGAGACCTCCCCCACCCAATGAGTGAAGAAACTCTGGGGGAAGAGGCTGATGACCCAGAAACTCTTCAAAACACAGGGTCTCAGTTTCTGAAATTGAATGTCTTCCTACATCAGTAGTTCAATAAGTTCAAAATTCTGTACTATGAGCTTACTGTGAAGGAGTTACTATCTGCATCCCAGTGTATGTTCAGGCAATATCAAAACAGGCCTAGAAATAGCCCCCAAAATGCACTTGGTAATGGAAAAACACACTGATCCTTAACTTGTGTTGTGACACATGAAGCTTTAATTATTTACCAGTTCTTAATGCCTGATTCATAATTAATACCAGAATACACTTCTCTCCCTAGCTGCTCCTTGATTGCTGCCATAGCTATAGATTAGCATATCAAGATCAAATCCATCTTTTCTTAGGAAACCCATGAATATGTATCCAGCTCGTTGAAGGAGAAGTTTAGAATGCAATTTGCCAAAGCATTAAGGAACTAATAGGAAAGGAAATTGATAATGGTCACCTCTTTAATTTGAATTAATTTCATTAAATTTAAATTAAAAATTAATATAGCTGGAAAGTTTAAATGGGTCTTTCCCACACTGACAAAATAACAAAACCGCCTGCAAGTTTTAAAATGTCCCTTGTGAAACAATGAGAAGTAATTCCAGTTTTGTCCATAATAGCATAATTTGTTAAAACATACAGATTGTCCCCGAAATGTTATTTTGTAGGAATCTGAACTAGCAATAGCTTTCATGAAAGCTCCTCTCCCCAGGGTAGGAATTAGCAACACCAGTCACCCAGATAATACAAACACTGCCTTTGTCCCTGAATTCTGGCCTATAGGCAAACTGTTTCATCATCAAAACTAACTGAACTGAGAAGCAGATGTTCTAAAGTATATCTGTGGCATTCTTAGTACGGTCACTTCTCCCAGAAAACTGGAGATTTTATTCAATAACAGGTAGAGGATTTAGGAAAACAAATCACATTAATTTGAAGTAGGAAGGCAAATTTGCATTTTGAAAAGGTGGCTGTGTCATGCTCATGCTTTTGTTTTTTTAATTTTCACTTATTTATTCATTTAGCTGTGCCAGGTCTTAGCTGCAGCATGCCATGTGGGATTTTTAGTTGGCATGCGGGATGCAGTTTCCTCACCAGGAACTGAACCCAGGCCCCCTGCACTAGCAGCATAGTGTTTTAGCCACTGTACCACCAGGGAAGCCCCCATGCTCATAATCTTACTGCTGCTATTCAAAGTCAGATTGTAGGATACTGAAAGTTCTAAGATTTCATCTCAGCAGCACACAAATTTAACTGACCATCTACAGACAAAGCACCAAGCAGGAAAAAGAAAAAAGGCTGACCCCTCTCCCTCAACCTGCCCATATCTACCCTGGCCATGCAAGGTGACCCACTTCCCTACGTCTCTGTGCCTTTGTCCATACCGACGCCTCTGGAAAGACTGCCTTCCCTCCAGCTGTCATCACCCCTCCTCTTCTTTTCCGCACACTTCTCCTCTCTCAAGACGCAATGCAAAGGTCTCCTGCCCTTGCAGAATCTCCACCACCCAGTCCCCCAACATCAACCCTAACAGCTCAGTTGATTGCTCTGTCTCCCCCCACCCCCGCTGTCAGTGGGCCTGCTCAGCGTCATCATTACTTCCAGGAGGTGCTGAGCTCCTCAGGCAAATGTTAGCACAGAAATTAACAAATGGAGGTTAAATCAAACAAACAAAAGAATGATTGAATGAATGAACAGATTGTTAAGACTATCTTGGTCATTCTCTCGGACCACACGAGATTCACTGCAATCCATTGCTCAGTGATCAGCTGTGATGAGTAGACTGCGAGCCCCAGGGGCACACAGACTGCAGTGGCCTGATGTGTCCCATGCTTATCACATGCCTTGCACATCAGAAATGTTCAATAAATATTTTTAAGTGGATGGACTTAGAGATAAGCAAGAATCAGCCTCCAAACTGGTCAGAACAACATACCACTGAGAATAGCCCTGCAGTGATCCTGCTCAGGCACATCACCCATCAGGGTCTCCACTGATGTCCTTGGACCACACTTTGTGACTCCAGAGCTTAGGCCTGGGGACCTTCCTCTCTTCGTGCCTTACACTGAATGGTGTCCCAAGACTCAAGGCAGCCTGTGACCACCTTGTGGAGCCTCTCCTCTCCTTCAGTTTCACTGTAGATCATTTCATCTTAAGCAAAGCTTTCGGGGCCAAACCACTATCCAGTGGTGTCAAACCCAGCAGGTTCTCAGCAAATCTGAAGACGGCATTAAAAATCACCAAGGCCGGCAAGCATCCGAAGGGAGACTCATGCTCCAGGGTCCTGTTTTGTTTGTTTTGTGTTGTTTAATTAATGGTGATGCACACAGGGCTTGTCAAGCTGCCACTGCTGCTGGCCACCAGGTTGTCCCCATTCGGCAGCTGGCCGTGCACTGAGCTGATGACTCAGAGAGGGTGGACCCTGAATCTTCACTCTGAAACATCGCTGACAGCAGGCCACTGCAGGACTGAGCCTTCTGTCCCCACCATTTGCAGTCTGGATTCGATCTTAAGGGCAGATTTCTTTTTCCCCTCCAGCAGGCCGTGCTGTGAGGCTTGCTGTGTCACTGCCAGCCAGCCTTGGCAAGTTGCTTGGCCAAGCTTGCCCCTGGGATCCCAGCTGCACAGCATCTGGAAGACTCTTCTCGTGGCAGCTGGTGGGTCCAAGGTACACGATGGCAGAATCACCAGAACACTCCACGGCCTCGCCCTGAGGGGCTGGGTCTGTGACAGCCCAGAACAGAGCCCTTGCACCACCAACGCCCACGAGTGGCAGCGAGGGCATCCGTGTGCATCACCATCTCCTGTGCTTCCGCTCAGTCGTGTCCGCCCTCCCTGGTGGTCCAGTGGTTAACAATCCTCCTGCCAATGCAGGGGACACGAGTTCAATCCCTGGTCCAGAAGATCCCACGTGCCACGGGGCAACTGACCCCATGCACCACAACTACTGAAGCCCATGTGCCCTAAAGCCCATGCTCTGCAAGAAGAGAAGCCACAGCAGTGAGAAGCCCCAGCACCACAACTAGAGAAAACCCACTTGTAGCAACGAAGACCCCACACAGCCAAAAAGAAAAATAAACAGATAAATAAGCTCTCAAAAAACAAATTCTGAGATAGATCATAAGGACAGTGGAAGACCAGGGGAGGGAATAAAGTAATAAATGGGAAAATCCTCACAAAGCAGATGGGATTTAAGGAGTCTTGAAGAATGAAGTCTTGAATGAATGAATGAAGGCTTCCCAGGTGGCTCAGCTGGTAAAGAATCCACCTGCAATGAGGAAGACCTGGGTTCCATCCCTGGGTTTGGAAGATCCCTTGGAGAAGGGAAAGGCTACCCACTCCGGTATTGTGGCCTGGAGAATTCCATGGACTGTATAGTCCCTGGGATCGCAAAGCGTCGGACATGACTGAGTGAGTTGCACCACCACCGAGGAATGAATAAAATGTAGGTAAACGGGGCTGGCAGGAGAGGAAGGGGTGATCCACGTGGACTGAACCCCCACACACAGGGGCGAGAGTGAGTCCAAGGAGGGCCAGGAACAGACGCACAGGCTTTGCCTTCATTCTCACTCTCCTTTGGTGCGTTTTGCTTAGGGCAAGGAGGAGAGGAAAGGTCTCCCCATCGTACTCAAGTTCCAGTGGGAAATGGTCCAAACAGAGGATCCTGAAGACTGCAGAGTCATCCTGGAGGGCGGAGCAGAGGAGAAGGAAGCCAAGTTGATCTTTGGCAGCTTTGGCAGGAGGAGCCCGACCCCAGAGGGGCACTTACAGGGAGCATCCTGATTGTGGTCCAAGATGGGGAGGGAGCCACTCCCGCGTGGGCTTGGGGGCAGACCCGCAGCAGCGTCACGGTTTCTTGTCCAAGTCAGCCAGGTGGCAAGGATGTGCTGCCGGTCAAGGAGGATATTGATGGACATGTGTTTTTATTTTCTTTTTCTGGTTAGTTTGAGGAGACGGATGAAGGCTCTCGCTGAAGCGCGAGCCCCAGTCATGCTGGGAGCCATGCAGTCACTCGAGACAACAGGGGTCTTCAGAGTCGAGGATTCTGAACCTTCTGACTGCACAGTAGGGAAGAATTTTTTTTAAAAATGCAAGCCAAACTCTTTCCTCCAATAAAAATGAGTGCCCCAAAATACATTCTCTCACACAAACCATTTCTCCTGGTTGAACATTATCAGCCTTTGGACCTTGGCTGAAACCAAGTAGTTCCGCTGTCAATTCAGGAAATACAATTATCCACTGTCTGGTTTTCTGATAGCGCTTCTTTTGTGGGTGAAAAATGCAACTGTTGGGTCCACTGTTGAGAAACCTTGATGCCAGAAAACAGAGGAGCCAACCGCAGGCAGCTCATCAGCCTCTAAATCTATTTTCTCAGCGCCTGGGGAGCGAATTGAGAAATCACACTTTTGGGTGAACATGGGAAGATTAAACACTTAAATAATCATCATCACCAACACCAAAAAGAATAAGAAAGAAAGAAATGTGCATCCTGGCTCTAGCTTTAAAGTGCAATTTCCTACAACATTCTTGAGTCGCCCCAACCGGATGGAATCCTGCCCAAGTCCAGGGTCCTGGAGAGGTGCCTTGTCTTTCTCTCATCCAAATAACATCCAGATCCATTAGTTACCTTGTTTCCTCGGTTTACAGGAATGCATTCCCACCTACAAGGCCAGGAATATTGGACTCCATCCTGTTGTGAGCAGAAAGGAAGAAATACTCTCCCCAGGAGCCAAGTGCTCACGTGTGTAAAGTAAATTACCTCTTCTGCAGTGCAAAATGCTTTGGATCCTACCATTTGGACCCTGGAAAACACCCCCTCGGGAGCAATCTATTCCACCACATGTGATAAGTTCCAACTATTTTTAAACCATCCTCTCTGGCGTGTCTGGGTGTGAGCCCAGGTGTGGAGAAGTAGCCAAAGCAAGTCAATCAAGTTAACTTCTCCCTCTGCGTTGTCATCTTCTTTGGAAGCAATTATTTCCCCTACACACACACACACACACACACACACACACACACACACACACCCCTCTGCCCTTGCTCCCCCATCTTGATCCCTTCCTCCTGCAGTCCTCCGTACCCTCCTCTCACAACCCACCTGACTCAGCTCTAACTCCCCTTTCCTCCTCACTCCTCCCGTGATCACTCAAGCTCTTTCGTCCCATTCCCCTGCCCCCAAAATGAGTCATGGTAAACAGAAAGCTCTGGCTTTCTGTGCAAATAAACAGAAAGAAACCTTCATCAGGGAAAAAGAAGCAGGCTCTCTTCTTAATGCATGGTTTAAACCTTCCAGGGGCTTAATGAAAATTTGGCACACATGGCACATGAAGCATGCATCTCTGCATTGTAAATCTGACATCAGCTCACAGATATAATGATTTTGGCTCTTTGCCTTCCTAAAAGGAGACAAAATGTTTGCAGTCATTATTGGCATTACTGTCTAACAGAAGAAAGGAAGACTCTAATTATGAGTAGACAAATCACGAGCAAGGTTCATTTCATTGCAGTCCTGGGAGAACAATGCATCAGGGAAAATTAATGAGGACAGGGGATGGATAAAAGAGAAATACCTTTCATTTGCTTAGTATCCTCAGCTACTGATTCAATCCAGCCACCCTAGATTACAGAACTCCTGGCTGGTGAATGTCCTCAAGCTCTGCCTGTCCAAGTGTCCCCTCGTCCTACCATGAGGGTTTCCCTGCTCACTCTGTAGAGAGGCACCTAAAAATGTTCCATGCAAATTGAGGAATACTGAAATACTCTTAGGAAAAGTTCATGTTTTATAGGAACCTAATACCAAAACCAGACAAAGGTACCACCAAAAAGGAAAATTACAGGCCAACATCATCAATGAACATAGACGCAAAAATCCTCAACAGAATTCTAGCAAACAGAATCCAACAGCACAGTAAAAGGATCATATACCATGATCAAGTGGGATTTATCCCAGGGATGCAAACATTCTTCAGTATACACAAATCAATCAATGTGATATATCATATCAACAAATGGAAAGATATATCTATATAATCTCTCAATAGATGCAGAAAAAGCTTTTGACAAAATTCCACACCCGTTCATGATAAAAAAAAAAACCCTCCAAAAAGTAGGCATAGAAGGAACCTACCTCAACATAATAAAGGCCACATATGACAAACCCATAGCAAACATTATTCTCAACAGTGAAAAACAGAAGGAATCTCTGAGTGGCCATACATTTGTCTCTTGGTCTGGTAAATTTCTCTTTCCATGTATCAGATTTTTTCTCAAAATAGGCTTATATTGGTTGCCTAAAAAAGCCATGTCAACATGGTTGAGTCAGCATCCTCCCAAAGTAAACAAAGGAGCCTTACAATTCAGGATCTCAGGCAGGATGAAGGAGCAGGCGTCATCGGGGAGGGGCATTGGACTGCAAGCCAGACATCCTGCCATGGCCATCACCAAGCATTTGCTTTTCAGGGAAGCAGTGCCTGGTTTTGTCTTTCTGTCCTGGTTTCACTCTCCTTGAAGTAAAAGGAACGACTGAGTATGTGGTACCCAGCCAGAGACAACCCCTTCTCTCCATCCCTCACGTGGCTGGTGGTAAAGGACCCTGTGGGGACCCCAGAACTGCCAGAACCCCATTTCTCAGCTTCTCCAACTCCAGATCTAATTTCCAGCCTCTCTGAAGCCCCAGCCTACCACCACCAGGATCCAGTCCTATTCCCCACAGCGGAGAGCTGGGAATCAGGAGGAATTGGAGAGGTGAGAGGCAGAAAGGGAATGTAAACAAGGCACACTACCCTGGCTTCAACCAGAGGAAGCGTCCAAGGAAAGAAAGAAGGTGTGATGAGCAGGCATTCCATCCGACAGCCTGCCCGTTTGAACCCTAAACACTTTCTAGTCAACGGATGGTTAATGCACCGATAGCCAGTACTGCCTCCTAGGGCCAGGAAGAGCCCAGCATTCCAGTGGTCTGCGAGCCACATTATAAATCTGGAACTTTCCAGATTGATCAGGAAGATAAACATACAGCCAACTGCTGCTTATTCATTTGTGGATTAACCAGAATACCCACCTGCTCTCTTCTGAAATAGTTCAGTATCCTTTTTCTGAAAACCCAAATGACCACCGATAATGTCTGCTGGGCTTCCTAGGTGGCTCAGTGGGTACAGGATCCACCTGCAATGCAGGAGATGCAGGTTTGATTCCCGGGTTGGGAAGATCCCTGGAGGAGGGCATGGCAACCCACTCCAGTATTCTTGCCTGGAGAATCCCATGGACAGAAAAGTCTGGCAGACTACAGTCCATGGGGTTACAAGATTTCAGACATGACTGAACACACACACACACAGTGTCTGCTACAATCGGTTTGGTTTGGTGAGGAGTAGATAGGAGGTGAACTCGCTCAAGGTCATCCGTGACCCACATCTCACCACCCCCCACCCCAGTTCCTTCAGCCTGGACTCACTCTGGCTAAAAGAAGCCTTTAGACTTCATCCATCTGCCTTCCAGTTGCTATGGATAATTAGCCATGGCTGTTTATTTACATAACTTCTATTTGCCTAGGGACCCATAAGCTTATTTATTCCAATAAGCAGATACCATAACACCTGTGTAAATTGGAAGAAAAAAATGCAAGACATTTTTACTGAAACAGACAAGATTTGTTTTGTTAATAAACTTACATGTGGCAGTTATA
Source organism: Dama dama (assembly GCF_033118175.1). Classification (NCBI taxonomy): domain Eukaryota; kingdom Metazoa; phylum Chordata; class Mammalia; order Artiodactyla; family Cervidae; genus Dama; species Dama dama. The sequence continues at coordinate 14,823,744 of NC_083710.1, forward strand.
GATCCTAATTGATATTGGACATGGTGTCTCAGAACTGTCTGCTATTTGAAAAACAATAAAAAGCTTAATAATTGGCAACTCCAAGGACCAGGAAAACTTCAACAGCTTCACCGACTTGAGAGTAGCTACAATTTTTGTTCGAAGAACAGTGGGGCATCTGGCAGTGGAGGGAAGGCAGTTGCTTCCAATCAAGCATGATTCTGAATAACCAATATTGATTTAATGAGGTTTTACTCTATATCAGCATTTCAGCCAGCGCTATTATAGCCGACAACCTTCCAAGGTCAAGCCCAGAGGTTTTCCCCCTCACCTGAGGTGGAAAATAATAAAATCCATTTTCCCCTGGGGGGAAAAAAAGTACCTATAAATCACAGTTTTCACGCCTCACGTGACTGCCTCAGATGGCTCCGCTCCCCAGCGTGTCTGTCAGTCAGTCCTGCGGCTGCCTCAAGGAGACTCCATCAGGCTACGGGGAGGGAGGAGCAGGAGGAAAGTGACAACTTGGGCATCAGACTGACAGCTGAGCAGGGCTGTGTCGCAGAGAGGCTGGGACTTCAGGGGAAGAGTCTCTTGGCATCTCATGGTTGCTTTTTTTCCCCTGTAAGTAAAATGAGCCCGAGCCATAATAGTCATTCAGCCTAAAAATGGGAGCAGCCTCAGAAGACAAAGGTTACTGGCTAAATGACATCGCTCTTTATTTTCATAAATCAGGTCCGTCAGCTACTGTCCCACCACGCTGAACTACTGTGTGTTTCCTTACACCGCAACTAATGCAAATATGTAGCCTATTATACAAATTGGTGGTTTTGTAGCACAGACTGTAAGCCACCCGTTGAAATCAGGGTCATTCTACTAGAGTTGAATTCACACTTCTCTGTGCAATGATGAGATTGCACGTGAGGGACTCTGAGCCCTAAGACAAAAGGGGAGAGATTGGGGGTTATTGCCAAGTACCCTCCACAACGGACTCAGATCCTGCCTGAGCCCTACAGAGAACAAGAGTCTTGCACCCGCGGAGACAGGTGGTACAGAGTTACTGCATCATGATCTTGTGGGCTTGCACACGCTGTTGGCCTATTTCAATTCTGGAAAGCTGCTCGTTGACGGCTGTACAGCCTAAAGCCCCTAGAGGGCGCCACGGGGACGCTCTGGGCGCCGCCCTCTGCCGGCGGTGCGGACAGGAAGGGACTTGTCTAGGGAGCCCCGGGAGAGAACGTGCCCAGGGAGAGACGGTCCGCCAGGGCTGTGCGGAGCCGGGGTGCCTGCTGCTGACACGGAGCGGGAAGATGGAGAGAAGTCAGCCAAGCCCTGCAGTGAGCTAGTACTCCTGTCGGTTCTAGCCAGCAAGAAGCCTGTCCAACGATTGCAGTGACAGGATGGCTGTTATGGCCTCAAGAAAATGGTTGCCTCACTTTTCCTGGTATATTGATGAAGATTTTATCCACGTGTACAATGATGTGGGCATCTTTGTGAATTGTCTTAGATCATCTACTTTTATATAATATTTTATCCGCAGATAGGTAGCATTATGGAGAACAGGCATTTCGGGGCCATAAATCCTAGAATATATCCAACACGTTATCGGACAAACAATTGCTATTTCTTGGTATAATGTATCCTTGTCCTCTCCGCTAAACCCTTCATTCCCATCCATCTCATGTTCAGCCATCACCCTGCTACCCACTAAACACCTACTAGGTGCTAGAGCTGGAATTACAGCTGATTTATGAAGATTTTCAGAGCTCAAGGAATTTATCACCTCAACTCTCCCTCTATGTTTCCTTTCACTCAGCATGTGGAGAGAAGGTAATGGGAAATAAAATTTGGGGAAATATTTGGGCCCCAGACAGTGAAAAGCATTAAATTCCATGCCAAACAATTTTAGATTGCATCCTTTGGCAATGGGAAGCAATGAAGAATTTTAAGCAAGAGATTTAGATTCAGCTTCGAGTTTTCTTAAGCTCTGAAGAATTAAAAAAATATTCACCTTTCTTAGTAATGCAATTAAAACGCTGAAATGGCATTTTAACCTATTGAATTGCCAGTTGTTTTACAAAACAAGAAGTAGTGTAGCCAAGGATTCCTTAAAATTAATGATAGTATCACTTACTGATAGGAGTTTAAAACTGGATTAGGTGTGTGTATATGTGTGTGTGTGTGTGTGTGTGTGTGTGTGTGTGTGTACATATATAGAGAGTTGTATATACACACATATATATATGATATATAATATGATGCACAAAATGTTGTATCCCCTTTGACTTGAAAATACTTCTAATTCAAGGAAGAAATGATAGAAGTTTAACCTAGAGTTGGAACAGGGAGGTAATGAAGAAGAGAAAACCAAAAAGGAGATAGACGTCATAAAACCTGGTAACCAATTATATACATAATGATAAATAATTAGGAAAATGATTCCATGGGTTCCAGCCTGAACAACTAAATCTGTGTAAACACTTTTAAATTGCAATTAGAATAGTCTTTCTGGATAAATTACAGGAGGGCAGTTTAAAGTTAACTGTTGAGGGACGTCCCTGGTGGTCCAGGGTCTGAGAGTCCAAGCTCCCAATGTGAGGGACCCGGATTCAGTCCCTGGTCAAGGAACTAGATCCCACATGCCACAACTAAGAGTTTGCATGCCATAACTAAGACCCAGGGCAGCAAAATAAATAAATGAATATTTTAAAAACAATAAAGTTAACTGTTGAATATTTGAGAGCACAGAGTGTATAAGGGGAAATATCTGCAGGACACCCAGAGGAGAAGCCTCACTGAATGTGAAGATTGCAGGTGAGAGTTTAGAAAGTATTTGTGATATTTAAGAAGTCTGTTGAGTGGTGAAAACAGAAACCATACCACGAAGAACTGAAGAATAGGTGTCAGGTAAGAAAGCCAAAATAGATCCTAGACCATAGAGTTAGGGACCTAGCTTAAAGGAGAATAGAATCACGGGAATAGTTTGCTTGAGTCTGAGAGTTTTTCAGTGGAAGTAGCTTGGGAAGAAGTTGAAGTTGGGGGGGAGCACCCAGTGGAAGGGGAGAAGGAGAAGGGAAACCATTTTAAAGAAGTAGGGGTTGAGTTGCCAGATTTGGCAAAGAAAGCAACACAATATTCAGTTAAACTTAAATTTCAGATAAACAGTGAATCTTTTTTAGCTTAAGTTCCCTCGTGCAATACTTGAGACTTACCTGTACTAAAAAATATATTCTCTATTTACCCGAAAGTTCAGTTCAACTGGACATCCCGTATTTTATCCGGCAACTCTAGGTCAGGAGGAGGACCAGGAGCCTGGGCCAGGAAGGGATGTGGGGCACGTCTGTTCAATGTGGGAGAGGAGGCAGGGACCAGTGAAGAGACAGGAATTTAAGAGGAGGACATGAGGAGACTTAGGGAGCTCAGAAGTCACGGCTTCTGCTTCTCAGAGGCTTCCACTTCTCAGATCCGAGAAAGCAAGCAAGTCAGAGGACAGGACAGGGACCTGATGTAAAAGTGGGGATCTTCAACGGTGCTGGCTGGGAGGGGGACCACCAAGAGGGCACACAGCCTCTGAAACGTGCAGATGGTGATGGAGTGATGCTCGAGGCGGAGCCAGCATCGAGCACACAGCACCTGAAAGAGCACTTCACCGCGTTTACATTTCCCTTTCACCGGATCATGGAAGCCGAGTCAGTGAGAGGTGCTAAGGGGTTTTAAGCACATTTGGATACTTGTGGGGAGAGAATTAAAGGCGAGGAAGAGCGAAGGTTAGGATATCAGGGCTCAGACTATGGTAGCACTTCAGGGAAAAGATGAGATAAGAAATCTAGAGAGACAGAGGGAGAGAAGGGGCGCTGAGGACAGTATCATCAAGGCTTCGCCATTAATTAGATCGGGGGGATTGATTAGGAAAAGAGAGGCAAAAGAAAGGCATTCAGGTAGTTTCCTAATCGCTGATGTGAACAAATGAGTAAGGAAAGAACACTGAGATAAGGAATTCAAAACGAGACACAGGTTTCACTAGCATAAAAGACACCTAGCCTGTCTCCCTCACCTCCCTGGACCATGAGGGGAGGAGAGATGGCTCGCACCGTGCTCTCTGTTCACTGAGAATCTCAGCACTGAGTGTTTCACATTCCCATCTGAGCTCTCTGACAAGTCTATAGGACATCATTATCCCCATGTGGCAGGAGGACATTTGGAATTATTAATCAATTTTCTGTTTTTTCCCCTAGTAGTTCACTTTTTTCACCTCTTTGCTGCTCCCAGTTCAAGAGCTAGATCAGTCAATAGCCACTGCCTTAGGGGGGCAGGTAATATAAGGTAAGAGAGGAAAAAGAAAGAAAGAAAGAATGTGCTGGCATTCTGTTCTAAAAGTTCAATGTTCTCATAAGAGTCAAAAGATCTTGCGCAAAAAAAAAAAAAAGACCTTGTGCATAGGTTAAATGTTCAAGTGGAGGGAATTTTAGGAGCAGAGCTTTCTCTGGAGACTAGAAAGGCTTCTTTCCAGCTGGGGAGAGGGAAGACAGCTAGAGAGATGTTTGATAGCAGATTTTCCTGGGCCCCAGAGAAGGGGTCCTGCACCTACTGACCAGTGGACACCCCCACCCCACCCTGGGAGATGGTAAGAGCCCCAAAGAGAAATGTGTGAGTCAAGACAAAAGTACCTTAGCAGCATGACAGAGAACTTTATGCCCCAGTGTTGCCTGGGAGCAGCAAAATCATTGCAAGAGTCTCATGCATAACATGAGAAACACGGAACCTGGTAAGTCTCCCTGGAAAGAAGCAAGGGTCACTCAGGGCAGACTCAGTTTGATAGATGACCCAGATCTAGGTGGGGCAAAGAACACTTCGATTTTTGTGGTCAGGTGATGGCCAGAGTAAGAGGGGCTCTCCCCAAAGCTCTGATTCTATAAGAAAGAAGGGGAGAGGAAAAGAGAGGAGGATCCCTAATTCAGCTGTGATTAAGTCACTGCCATCTCAACAGAATGGCATCTTATAATATTTGACTCCATTTTAGATAAAAGTTGTATCATTTTAAGGACTGTATCATAGGATGTAGTCTTATCATAGTTAGAATGGAAAGTAATCATTGGAAATTTTTGAAAGTTATCTTCTTTGTCCAACCAAGTTATAAATGGAGGTTTATATCTACAGCTTACATGATGAGTCGCTTCAGTCATGTCTGTCTCTTTGAGACCCCATGGACTGTAGCCCACCACGCCCTTCTGTCCATGGGATTCACCAGGCAAGGATACTGGAGCAGGTTGCCATGCCCTCCTCCAGGGGATCGAACCCTGGTCTTTTATGTCTCCTGCATTGCCAGGTGGGTTCTTTACCACTAGCACCACCTGGGAAGCCCATCTACAGCTTAGATCTTGTAAATGCAAAAACTCAGGCTGGGGAGTTGCTGCATCTCCTCAAAGCTGAGGAAGGAGAGGAGCAAAGGCGCAGCCTGGTGTGTCTGGCTCCAAAGCCCACTCCTCCTCACCACTGTGATTCATTATCCAGGGGCAGCAGTTTTCACCCTCTGCCACCTTTTTATGAAGTACAAAAATGGGTTTCAATGGGGTTCCGTTCTAATAAATTAATTGTAAGTCAAAAACATCGTTAAGTCCAAAATGCACTTAATATACCCAGCTTATCAAACACCAGAGCTTAGCCTACCTGTAACATACACAGAACGCTTACATTAGCCTGTGAAGTGAAGTCACCCAGTCGTGTCTGACTCTTTGCGACCCCATGGACTGCAGCCTACCAGGCTCCTAAGTCCATGGGATTTTCCAGGCAAGAATACTGGAGTGGGTTGCCATTTCCTTCTCCAGGGGATCTTCCCGACCCAGGGATCGAACCCGGGTCTCCCACATTGTAGGCAGACGCTTTACCGTCTGAGCTACCAGGGCACTGAATTGTCTAACACAAAGGCTATTTAAAGTGTTGACTATCCCATGTAATTTATCGAATACTGTACTGAAAACAAAAGCCAGAAGGGGTGTGTGGCTCCAGATGGTTGTAGCAGTTGTTTAGCCCTCACAATCGTGGGGCTGACTGGGAGCTGGTGCCCGCATCACAAGAGAGGATGTACCACGAGCCTAGGAAGAGATCAAGATTCAAAATTCAAAGCATGGTTTCTACTGAAAGCATATCAGTTTTGCACCATCTGTTTTTAAATATTTATTTATTCAGCTGTGCTGGGTCTTTGTTGCTACGCGGGCTTCTCATTGTGGCGGCCTCCCTTGTTGCGGAGCTTCTGCTCTGGGTACTCCGGCTTCAGTAGTCGGGGCTCGAGGGTTCTAGAGCGCAGCAATGGTTGTGGTGCACGGGCTTAGTGGCTCCACGGCATGTGGGACTTTCCCAGACCAGGGATAGAACCTGTGTCTCCAGCATTGGCAGGCGGATTCTTTACCACTGAGCCACCAGGGAAGCCCTGTACCATCTCAAGGTTGAAAAATCCCGAGTCGCACCATCATCTGTCAGGAACTGTCTGCACTGACTCCAGATCAACCTCATGAAGTGATGGGAGTTGTCACTACCAACGAGATCCCAAGAGCTAAGAAGCTTCCAAGTTAGGAACTTTCTCTGAACAGTCAGTTACTTGGATGCGGTGGCTGTCAGAATCACTAGACCAATGAATGCAGTAAAAACAACAATTTGCATTCTTAAAGCCCAAATAATGCCACCAGGAGTCAAACTGAGATTTTTATGCTGCCATTAAAGCAAAGTATCAGCAATTCCTCAGGGAAAGGGGAAACGGAGAGTTCAAAGGACACATTAGCAAGTTTCTCAATTAAATGCCTACCAGTAATATGACTTCATTTTAACACCCTCATACTCAGTCATTTAATTTTTCTAGGAAAAAGGAAAAACCCTGGGAGGGGTGGGTGCGTGGAACCGAATGCCTATCTAAGCAGACGGAGCAAATGCTTTCTCCAAGAGGCTACCGAGCAGTAGGTCTGATTATGTCTATTTCTGAACAAGAAAATTGATCCATTAAGGGGAAAGGAGGTTTTCAGAGCAAGCACTGAGGAGAAAAACAAAAACCAAAAAGCTGCAGGCGGTGCTCCTGCTGGGAGTTAATGAAAGTTCCGCAGAAGAAGTTAGATTCCTATTGGAAGCCACGAGGGCTGAGTTCGCTTCCGTCAAGCCGCAGCGAAGGAATGCGCTGGGGAAAGAAGGAACAAGAATGATTTTTCAGGAGTTTATAGAACTGATATTTCAGCTTCTGGGGGAGGGACGGGGCTGAGCTCTGCTGTCCATGAAAGGAGTTTCTTCCCAAACCATCCATCCTCAGAGGACAAGAGATGCTAGGTGTCTCATCTGACCACGATGGGCACAGCATAGTACAACCCAAGAGTGAGATCTTTCAGAGAACACTAGAGCATGGACCCAGGAGGTATTCCGTATACATAGGGCAACTAATGAACACTTCCTTGAGCACTTAGGGGAAGAAGCAGGCACGGTCACAGTGGACCACAAGACACAGAAAAAAGAGCAATTCTTTGATTGAACTGTAGACAGCCTGGGTTTCTTTACTTCCGTCACTGCTGTTCACCAGCACCTATTGCACAGTTAGCACCCAGTCTGAACTTGTTCGTGAATGAGTGGCCACGGAGACGATCGTAAGACTGGGAGCCACCTCTGAAGGTCAGTTACTCTAAATCCTCATCCACCAATAATAAACTAGGTAGTGGCATCGCCCTGCAGATCAGCAGTCAGGATGGTAAATCCTAGGAGAGAAAGATGGCTGAGATGTGTAGATGCGTGAGGGATCTATACATCTGTCTCTCATGGGAAATCACTGGGAATAAGATAAAAATCTGTCTGTGTGAGTGTGAGCGTGCGCCTGCCTAGGTAGGGAAGAGAAGGGAACACGCATATAAGAACCTATTACTTTAAGACTGCTGGGTGTGCCTTTCCCCGGTGGCTCAGTGGCAAAGAATCCACCTTCAATGCAGGACACCAGGAGCTGCAGGCTGGATCCCTGGGTCAGGAAGATCCCCTGGAGGAGGGCATGGCAACCCACTCCAGTACTCTTGCCTGGAGAATCCCATAGAGAGAGGAGCTTGGCAGACACAGTGGCATTAGCCTAAGTTTCTCTCCCAGTTCTCCCAGTGACCTTGTAATAATAAATCAATAAGACTAAGAGATCATCTAAAACCACTCCCTCCCTGGGCTTGAACTATCAATTAATTATTCTCTCTCTTTCTTCATTGGTGGTTCACACTCGGGTAAACTTTGCATATCAGGATTTGTCCCACATCAGGATGATAAACCTGGGTTAACTTTTGAGATCCTCACCCACCAAGTCCTCTCCCCCTTCCTCACAATGGGCAGAGCTGAGTCCTGCCCTGGGAGGCTGGTTCATTTTGTCCTTTAAAGTTAATCGGCGCCAAGCCTCAGAGAGTGGAAGGTGGTGTCCTGAACCCCGAATTAGACAAGGTCCCCGTCCTCGGGGAACTCACACACCCAGACCTCGGGTCCTGCAAAACGGTCCCGTTACAGGCCTGCCATCTGCTGCCAGGGACCCACAGATTCCTTTCACTCTTCCAGTGAAAATGTGAAAGTCAGCACCAATCATCATACAGCACTTAGCCATTGCAAAGGTCACAAGTTCCCACCAGGGCATTTTCCCCTTTGAAATGCCTTTGTGGGAACGGACTCCCTAGAACTGGGGATAGGACCGCCTTCACTGTGGGCTATTGAGGGACGGGTCTGAACATTCACCCACCCCCGCCCACCCCCTGCCTCCGCTCGACTGTCCGACTTGGATTCAACAGTTCGAGGCACCATATGGCAAAGGTTGAGGTCAGACGGATAAAAACGTCTCATTACGCTGCAGCATGGTTAACAAACACGTGAATGTAAATTCGAACACAATGTAAAACTGTGGCAAACCAGGCTGAAAAGAGACTTTAGTTAGGGCAGGAAATCTGTTTCGCAGCTCCACCCCCGCCCTTCCACTTCATTACAGGTATTGTGGGGAAGAAAAGGGGGTTTTTTGTCCTCTCTTGGCAATCTGCAGGCTGCTTTTCGGCCAGATTTCTAATGACTTTTCAATGGTGACTTAAGAGGGTCCGGGCCCGCAAAGTTGGAGTTCAGCTCGGCTCCGTTCTTTCTGTTTGCCCCCCTCTGCTGAACTGTGCTCACACACGGCGCCCATCAGCAGGCCTCTAGTGTCAGCAGCTTTTCTCCGAGCCTCTCTTCACGGCTCCCTCTCCAGGTTACCACGCTCTCTGGGGTCACTGGTTCAGTCTAGCGGCAAGAGAAACCCCTCCAAGGGGCAATGGTTTAGACTCAAATTGGATCCCTGGCAATTTGTAAAACATCCTTGGTGGTGTGGCCACCCCTATCAGCAAAAATGGAGCTCCCTGTAACCCCAGGCAGGGACTGGAACTGAAAACCAACTTTGTCTCTCAAGCCAGCAGCCCTCACTCAACACACACACACACACACACACACCAGACAATGCAGTAGACCCTGCTGAAAGGTCCCGAATGCCTCAGCCCTCTCCTTTGAGGCCCAGAGTGGGAAAGCTTGGAAGGAAGTCTGAGAGGGACCTAGGAGAGATGCAGGCTTGGGCAGCAGAGCCCAAGGGATGTGCTGGGACCACATGAACTGCTCACTCGGAAGCTCGCACAAAAGCCTCTTCCTGGGGATCTCTCTGGTGATCCAGTCAGTGAGACTCCACCTGCCAATGCAGAGGACATGGGTTTGATCCCTGGTCCGGGAGGATCCTACATGCTCTGGGGCAGCGATGCCCACGTGCCACAATCACTGAGCCTGTGCTCGGGAGCCTGCAAACCACAGCGACTGAGCTCGTGGGCTGCACCTCCTGACCCTGCTCTCCTAGAGCCCATGTCCCGCAACAGAAGCCACTGCAGTGAGAAGCCCACGCAGCACCCCTAGGGAGTAGCCCCTGCTCGCCGCACCTGGAGAAAGTCCACGCGCAGCAGTGAAGACCCAGTTCAGCCAAACAGAAAAAAATAAAATACAATTTTAAAAAGGGAGAATAAAAGCAATGTCTGCCTGGAGCAGACACTCACTCCACCCCCATCTTCAGCACTGAGCCAGCAGCAGGGCCATCTTCAGCCTATAAGAGATGCGTGTGCAAATGAGGGAACCCATGACCCCACACGCCTGTCCGGGGTCATCTCACAGCACACCTGGGTGCACGCTTGGCAAACAGCACAAACTAGACTCCAGCCCCACGTGCCCCCGCGGGCTCCACCCGCCACAGGACCCCGAAACCACAAAGACTCTCCTCTCTCCTCGGCCACGTCCTTCTCTTCTCAATTAGACCTTCTTCCTCAGGCCCGATAGCCTGTTCCCCGCCCCATCCAACTGCGCCATCCAGATGAGCCCTGGACTCTTTCTGCTCCTGGTTTTCTGAGGCTGAGATGGAGATCACAGTGCATCGTTAATACCTGTCTCTTCGTTGGCCCATCAGGCTAACCTGGCTACTGGGTCCTGATAGGTAGCCCACGGTCGGTATCGCATTCCATAAAATGTGTGATAAAGGGAATTTAACCCTTGGTTTCTCCACCCCAAAATGGGAACGATAAAAATCGCCACCTTCATTGTCTTTCTCTTCTGGAAATGTCACGTCAGCACCTGTCACTTTTTCCCTCTGAGCACGCACATCCTGACACCCACCAGTGACAGTTCTTCATACCCCCAGGGCTGCTACGTACCGGCACGTTTACTGATGAATTGAATAACGGAGGATGGCAAGCCCATGGGTGTTTCCCACGTGGCTGGTGTTTTCAGCAGCCTACTGGGCATTTCTCTGTTCTTCGTTGACCTTAATCCTTCCCACAGCTAATTCAGCGTATGTTCTTAGGCAAGACATTTCTCTCCAGATTGTTTCCTCTTCTGAAAATTGAAGAGGTGAAGATGGTTTCTAAGGTCAAACTTCGTTCTAAAATTTCCCTACTCAGTGATCCAAAAGGTCTCTTAAAGATCATGTAAATAGCACATGTTCCTGTAAATATAAGAGACGAAGGAGAATATATTGGGCACACCCAATGTCAAAAGTAAAATGGGGGGGATGAATTGGGAGATTGGGATTGAGACGTATGCACTACTGATACTATGTATGAAATGGATAACTAATGAGACCCTACACAGGAAACTCTACCCCGAATTCTGTGGGGACCTAAATGGGAAGGAAATCCAAAAAAGAGGGGATAGATGTAAACACATGGCTACTCACACCAGTATTCTTGCCTGGAGAATCCCACTGACAGAAGAGCCTGGCAGGCTACAGTCTGTGGGGCCGAAATGAGTAGAACATGACTGGGTGACTAAAACTGCATTCACTTTCTTTGTACCGCAGAAACTAACACAGTGGGGTAAAGCAACTAAACCCTAATAAAAATTAATGTTAAAAAAGTAAAATGAGGGGCTTCCCTGGTGGTTCAGCGGTAAGGAATCCGCTTGCTAATGCAGGAGACACGTGTTCCATCCCTGGTCCAGGAAGATTCCACACACGTCATGGAGCAACTAAGTCCGTGAGCCACAACTACTAAGGCCAGAGCACCCATGCTCCCCAGCAAGAGAAGCTGCCGCAACGAGAAACCTGAGCACCGCCACCAGAGAGTATCCCCTGCTCGCTGCAACTAGAGAAAAGCCTCGGCAGCAACAGAGATCCAGCACAGCCAAAAATAAATAAGTAATTTCTAAAAGCCACGTATGTATAAAGGCAGGCAAAATGAGTGCAATCATTCCGCCGGGAAAGGAGCTCATTCACTGATGGGGAAGGGCGGGCTGATAAACAGGCTTGATGACATCAAGAATCAGCTTCTTTCGCTCCGGTCCTCTGCCCTCCCTCACTCAGCAAGCCCTGGTTTCCAGGCAAAGGCTGGTAATTACTGAAACACATTTTGCTCTGTTTTTTTTCTATCTCACACACGAAAGAAAGGAGTCGGGTAATAGAAATTGATTGGACTTGGTTTCCTTCCCTGGGAGCCTTCAAATTCTCTTATATTATCTGGAAGTGAGAAAAAGCAGGGGAAGAGATGAATCCTATGAACATCCAATCAAAATAGCAAAGTTGAATCTTCTACCCCGGAACCTTTAAAAGGAGTTCTTTGAAGACCTACATCAGAGATCAGCATTGACTTGCAGGGATTTCTGAAGTTCTCAGGCCTATCGTGGGAACCTCCCACACAATCATTTCAAATCAGTCAAGAAAAAAATAGTCATCCTGGGCTCCTGAGGTTGCCAGTGAGGAGATACACAATCAGAGGTGTGTGTGGTACCAGCAGGGTTAGAGAGAAAGGGAAGAGGCTCGGTGCACACAAAGCCACACTCGGCACAAATTATTTATCAGAAAGCTTGTGAAATGGCTCTTTCCCATCGCATTAATAATATTTGATAGAAGTGGGAACTTTCCAGGTCTTCCAACAAGCAGCCAGGGACCTCCCCCCGGCCCTCCTGGTACCCCCGCCCAAAACTCACCTCCTCACCCCCCACGAATGATTGACAGCCAAGGAATGCAGCCATGACAGTCCCTTTCATTGCTTTCTTAGGCTCTTTTTCCTCCTTTCTTCCCCTCCACGGGGGAAAATACAGGCGAAGGGCAGCGGGAGGAGGGTCGACTGTCTTTTCAACCACAGGCCTCAGAGAGAAAGATTTCTCAGCAGGGCGTGGGGATTAAAGTGTCCTTCACGAGCACCAAGGGCTCGCCTTGGCCTCGGTGGAGGGGGGAGGGAGGATTCCAGCCCCTCTTTCTCCTCGCGTGCCTTGGCAGAGCCCCAAGACCTTACAGGGTTTCCCTCCCGTGCCTCACACGCTTGCCTGATGCCTTCAACCCCCCCCCCCCCCCCCACCTCACCCGTAAGCAGGCAGAGAGGCAGGGCCCCTGAGGAATGGCCAGAAGAGGTCAAGACATGGCCCCCCGGGCCAGGCAGGGCTGAGGGTGCTGGGCGGGGGTGGGGGACCCCGCTGGGCTTCCACCCAGAGCTGAACCACCACCGCTCCTGGAGGAGGTTCCAATAATACTGTCGCTGCCTGTAATTAAAATACAAGCCTGATAGAAAAAGAGCTTTTCGTTTAAAGGTTTGCTAGAGATGCTGGAAGGATCCCTATACTTGAATGAATTCATCACCGCCAAATGACATATTTATGCCGTGCGCTTAGTTATGCCTTTGCTAACTCTATGATTCTAATTTATTTGCTGGTAAAACACCATCCCCGCTGATGTGCTCTGCTGTGTATGTCTGTCAAATACCTACTTGATAAACAAACAACATGACAGATAAACAACAAAGCCCATTGTGGAGAATAGCAATGGATCTCTCCATCCCGGGGACAAACCCTGAGCCGCAGGTGCTTGCTCCCCAAGCTTCATGTGGGAACACCTCCTAGAGAGACCCCAGGCCTCTCCCTTCCCTCTTCCAATCCCCCAGCAACATACCCTGAACCTTAGGCCACAGTCTTCACTTTTCACTGACTGTGTTTCCCAGCAGTCTGACTTCTTTTTGGGTCTAGAGGCCCCGAGAACTCCCCAACAGCACTAATGAACTTACCTCACCACCCCCATCCCCGCCAGCCCCCAAGCCCCCCACACCACCAATGCTCCCCACCCCCCACTCCCCCACCAGAAGACTCCCTCATCCTCTGACTCCACGAGCCATTGGCCAGCAGTTTATCCATTCAGACACCAACCGGCAGAGCTAGTGATCCCAGCTACTGTTCACGGAGCACTACCATTCACCCGCCACAGGTCAAGGACGTAGGATGTATGACTTCTATGCCTTGAAAGTATTAGTTGCTCAGTCGGGTCCTGCTCTTTATGACCCCATGGACTGTAGCCCGCCAGGCTCCTCTGCTCATGGTGATTCTCCTGGCAAGAATACTGGAGGGGGTTGCCATGCCCTTTTCCAGGGGATCTTCCCCCGACCCAACTGAGCTATGAGGGAAGCCCGAAGGACTACTGAAGAGTCAATGCAAGTTTTCAGGCCGTCTTAACTAAATGAGAGGGGCTATGCAGCAATCCAATTGGTTTCTCAGAAACCGACTATCAGACAACTCATTCTAATGATCTTTGATTTGTTTTTTTCTTTTTTTTAATGGTAACTATACTTTGCTGGGCAGTGAAGCCCTGAGAGACCCTGGGAGAGTCTCACCATTAATCTTTGCCAGTGGAGTCTTCCCAACTTTCTCTGGGAGGAAATCAGAGGACAAAGGAGCTGGAAGGAAAAACGTGATGTCGAGGAGCCCAACCCTCTCACTCTACAGCTGGGAAGACGAGGACAAATGGCTTAGGGAATCCAGCCAGCAAACAAATGCCGTGACACCAGGCCATTCCTCTCCGGGTGACATTTGTTCCTCGGCGTTTCCTCTCCAGCGGCCATCCTTGAAAAAGCCAGTATCCCTCCGGGGCTGATCACAGTCAGGAACTGCAGCACATCTGGCCATTTCCCTGAGTGTCAGTTTCCTAGTCTTTCAAGTGAGTGCACTGACCAGGTGGGGGGCCTCCTAAACCCAGATACATCTGCTCAAGGCAGACAGGTAACATAACTGATGTAAGCAGGCAATTGTGAAGTAATCAGAGTGGTGGGGCTGGGGAGAAATGGAAAACTAAAGGCCTTCACACTTGAATTTAAGACATTAACCGAAATCCTTTGGCACAGGGTCTGTAATCGCTGACCTTGATGATCCCAGTCCCTCTCAGACCTGGGAGACTCTGATTCTATTATTTTGTTTTCCTCAGCACATTGTTTATCAGATTGATTTACTCTGTGACAGTCAGTTATGCTCAGGGGATCAAGGGAGTGGGGTGATTTTCCAGGGGAGAAATGGGGAAACTTTTCAAGTTGAGGATGCCATCTTGACTAGGCAGCTACTGGAACATAGCTGTATTGAACCCTGTCAAACAAGAAACAGGGAGTACGCTATAAATCTCACAGTTTTGCCCCAGGTAATCTCTAATGGAATAACCTGCACCAACTAAGTCCACTGCAGAGAACTTTTCATTTGCAACGAGAAGGGCAGCTCCTGGAACTGTGTGCAGTGTGCAGCCTGTACAACAGTACATAGCAACCCCAAGTGGCCTGACCTTTTAAAAAAAAAAGTTCTGGAGACCTCCAGACCCTAGAAGAAATGCTCAGCTGCTCCCAGGCCTGAGGCGACCATTAACCCAGTTTTCCTACTTCCTGAACCACCAAGTTTTCTTTCTGCTAAACCTCTCTGCCCCAAAGGCATTTAACAGGCCTGGCTATTGTAGCAAAAAAGAGGTGCAAGAGACAAGCAGCATTCATCGGGCATGCACACACCCTCTCCTGAACAAGCTCAGCCTGGAGGACAAAAGATGACTACCTGCCTCCCAGGGATTTCTCTTTATCTCTTTCAGAGGTGTCTGGTCCCCAGGGATACTGCCGCTCCTTGAACCCTCTTCAGACTTGATCTGTACAAGTTCCAGCCCCTGGGCCCAGCTTTGGTCCCTTCTCCAAGACCTGCCACTGTCCCCCGCGAGCGTGGCCTTCTCAACAGCCTGCTGCTGGCCTGCTGAGCATCCTCCCCGGGGTGGGAGAGAGGAGGACAGCAGCCTTGCTAGAAGGAGTCGCACCTTTCTCTGCCCTGAGGAACCAGGGCTGCTCCGTCTGCAGCTGCCAACACTCCCGATGTTACTGTGCGCGTGGGGACCCCAGGACAGCGCCAGCAGGGTGAAGTCACAACTGCTGGCAACCCAGCTCCTGCAGCACTGGCTCCCTCCCCGGGGGCCCATTTGCCCTTTTCCAGGGTCCTCCACAACCACGCTGCAAACTCTATTCTGCAGAAACAAAAGCTTGGGTGCCTTGTGTATCCTCAAGGTCTTCTCATTTTCAGGAAAAACTCAGGGCTGGGGATCAGGACATCCTTGGCTGACTCAGTCACCAACTGGGAGTTTAACCTTGAACTGGATCAGTCTTTCTGCACCTCCTGTCCTCACCTGCAAGTTTCCAGGTCCAACAATCCAGGCTGTTAGGAGCCATGACCCTTCGACTTGTCCAGACCCAACTCCTGTCACTGAAATGTCTGCCTTCCTCCTAAAATCTGATCCGGTGGCCAGTCACTCTTCCTGGGCCCCCCAAGGGCAATGGCAGCTCCTCCATGGTCGACTGGGGATGGGTAACCAGCAAACAAATAGCCCCACCTCAGCTTTCTCCTCCCTCTCCCGCTAATTTGTCTCAATCACAGCATCTTCGCCTAGACACTCCACCAGCTCACTTCTGTTTGAAACCAGTTTGGGGCTCATGTCAAACCCTTGCTCTTTGCAGGTGGTGCTAGTAAAGAACCCACCTGCCAATACAGGAGACATGAAAGATCATGGGTCCAATCCCTGGGTCAGGAAGATCCTCTAGTGAAGGAAATGGACTCCAGTATTCTTGCCTGGAGAATCCCATGGATGACGGAGCCTGACGGGCTACAGTCCATAGGTTGGCAGAGTCAGGCATGACGAAGCAACTTAGCATGCAAGCAAGAAGAAGATTTTGGTGCCCACACCTCTAGTTCCAGAAATAATTCCAAACAAATTTAAGCGGCCAAAATAGATACTGAAATTCTAACTGTGTTTTGTTTTCGTTCCCAAGACTTTCAGATCACATATGTTTAAAGCAGTTCATTGGGACTGCATTTGTCTCGATCACCTCACCGAGGCTGCCTATCAGCTGGTATCTCATAATCTCTTCTAAAAACAAGCATGAGCATCCCTCAGCACAGCTGCTTGGACCAAGTGTGGACATCTGACCGACTGAGCCAATCAAAACCTTGAGTGAGAAAAGGTCTGTGCAAGAGACCAAAAACGAATAGCCCGACAGTGCTAGGAGACTGGGGTCAGAGCCCCTGCAGCCAGTCAGGACAGCCAAAGGGGAGCCAAGTTACGAAGGCTTGCAGAGGAAGCCGGACTAGAGAGGGGAAGAGGGCAGACTAGGGGACGAGGGAGAGGTGTCCCCGCCGGCAGCCTGCAGGCTCCCAGCTCCGGGCCCAGGGCTGCAGCTCCTGCCGGTGCAGCCATGAGATGACTCCCCGGCTCCCTCATCTTCCTGCCCAAGCGTGAGAACAGCCGTATCAGAATCACCCGGGACTTCTTTGAACTGTAGACTCGCTTTCTCTACCCCAGAGCCACTGTATCTGAATCTGCATTTTCAAGAGCTCTCTGGTGATGCACTTGCTCATAAGGGCTACTGGCATGAGAGTTTTCCTTCCTGTTAAGACACCCTGCTTGACAGACTCACCCCCACTGCAACTCGGCCCGGGTCTGCACCCAGAGTTCCCCGGCCCAGGCTCCCCGCTGCAGCCTCTCCGCCCCGGCGTCTCCCCAGACACCCAGCCTCACACTGGGCCTGTCACCTGACAAATCCAGCAGGGAGGGAATTAATCACTGCCATAAACCAAGCTCCTGCAGCCACCCAGCTCCTCCTCTGGGGAGGACTGCGTGCCCTTCCTCACGGAGCCTGCCCAGCCGCCTCCTGGCCTGTCTCCCTGCCTGTGGCCCCAACACCAAGACCTGCACGCGCTCCAGAAGAGTCTCCACTCATGACTCGGGCCGTGGATCCACCTGCCCTTGACTTGCTCAGCTGCCACCTCTACAACCAGCTCTTGTCCCTGGAGCGATTTCTCCAGCTCTGGTGGCAAAGGGGTTCTCCTGCTTGTCAACCCACAGACGGTCTTGGAGCTTGGCTGCCCGAAGCTTGTCCCCATGACAGACTCACACTAGAGACCTGGACACGAACTGTCCTTCAACCCCTGACTGGTACCCAGGGACCAAGGACTCGAGGCACCAACTTCTCTGCCAGCATCGGTTCCAAGACTGAGCTGCAAGGCCCTAGACTGACATGACCCTCCTCTGGGTAAGGATGGAGGCATTCCGGGCCACCTAGCTCCTCCTGGCAAAGGGCTCTGGGGACCCAAGGGCAGCCAGGCTGCTCCAAAGATGGGTCTTTGCACAGTCTGGGTGGGTCCATGGATTCAGAAGGAAGCTGCCAACTTCCCGTGCTCCTCTGGAGCCCCTGCCTCAAGCTGACCCCTAGGCATGTATCCAAATGCAGGGAGGAGTCCTCTGGAAGTACATGACCATGGTGGCCTGCATCTGACTGCTTCCGGCACCTTACCTCCTTGAAGCCTCACAAGAGCTCCGAGTCACTCTGAAGGTGGGATATGCGGGCACGATCATTCCCTGAGCGAGAAACCAGCGCTCAGAGAGGTAAGGAGTCTACCCCAGTTCACTCCAGGCTTGGTGGAACTGGCCTCAGATGAAGGGTTTCTGACCCCGGTCGAGCATTCGAGCGCCCCAGTCAGCCTCGTCTCTTGAGAGCTGTATTCTCCTGTGCTCACTCTCACTTCCCTCCTCTCGATCCCTTCTCAGCACACTCCACTCATCTCACCTCCTCCTGCCACAAAACCATTTCTCACGGTCAGTGATGACCTCTCTTGTGGGTTGAACAGTGTTCCCCAGAAAGATATGGTCAGGTCCCAACCCTCCAGTCCCTGATGTAACCTTATTTGGAAATGGGTTCTGGGCCGATGTCATCAAGTTGAGATGAAGCCTCACTGGATTAGAGCGACCTTCTCTAATCTGACTCATGTCCCTACAAGAAGAAGGACATTGGACACAGACACATGGACCCATCCAAGGAGAAGGCCGTGCAGAGGTGGAGACAGAGACTGGAGCGGTCCATGGCCAAGCCAAGGCCCACCAAGGGCTGTGGACCACAAACAGAAACCGGGAAGAGACAGCAAAGAGCCTCCCCTTCAGCCTTCAGAGAAAGCATGGCCCAGCTGACACCTTGGTTTCAGACATCTAACCTCCAGAACTGTGAAACATACATTTCTGTTGTTTTCGGCCACCAGTGTGTGGTCAGCAGCTACGGCAGCCCTAGGAAGTGAATAGCATCTCAGCGTTGCTGAAACTCACAGACAGTTTCCATCCTTGGTATTGCTCAATGTCTCAGCAGCACATAGCTCTCATAACCCTGCCCCTCCCACAAACGGGCTGTCTCTCAGACACTGCGCCCTCCCACTGGCCCCCGTCCACTGGTCAGACAGGCTGTCTCTCAGACACTGCGCCCTCCCGCTGGCCCCTGTCCACTGGTCAGACGGGCTGTCTCTCGGACACTGCGCCCTCCCACTGGCCCCCGTCCACTGGTCAGACAGGCTGTCTCTCAGACACTGCGCCCTCCCACTGGCCCCCGTCCACTGGTCAGACCGGCTGTCTCTCAGACACTGCGCCCTCCCACTGGCCGCCGTCCACTGGTCAGACCGGCTGTCTCTTGTACGCTGCGCCCTCCCACTGGCCCCCATCCACTGGTCAGTTCCTTGTGTCTCCTCCATAGGCTCATTCCTCCACCTGGAGTTGGGGTTCGGGAGGGTTGGGCTGATCCCAGATCGTCTTGCTTTCTTGGTGGTGGTGGTTTAGCTGCTAAGTCATGTCCAACTCTTGCGACCCCGTGGACTGGAGCCCACCAGGGACTCCTCTGTCCGTGGGATTCTCCAGGCGAGGATACTGCAGTGGGTGGCCATTTCCTCCTTCACTTGCTTTCTTACTCTACTCGTCTTGGGGGAAGCACTTCATTCACCTATTCTCCAGAAACTCTGAGAACCTGAGTCCAGCCCTCTCCCCAAGCACCAGGAGTTCACGTCCGATTGTCTGTTTGGTTCTCTCCAAAGCTCATGTGCCAAAAGTGAAACTCAGAGTCTTCCCCATCCACCCCGTTGGGTTTGGCAGAAACCTAGGTGTCATCCTTGACCTCTCCTCCTCCCTCACCTTCTGTCTGACCTTTCACCAGGTCTTGGTTTACTTTAAAAGCATTTTGTCTTTGCAATCAGTCCGTTTCTCCCGTCGTCACAGCCGTGTGCTAGTCTGAGCTCTCGGCATCTCTCCCCGGGCCAGTGAGGCAGCGGCGTGCCTTGCTCGCTCCTGTCTCCCCTCCCCAGGGATCTTAGTTCCCCGACCGGGGATCGAACCCCTGCGCCCAACACTGGCAGTGTGGAGTCTTGACCATGGGACCAGCAGGGAAATCCTCCCATCCCCTCTTGCTTCCCTCCAACTGTACCCCAGCCAGCAAACAGAGCAGTCTCAAAACACAAATCTCATCCAATCTCTGCCCAGTTTAGAGTCTTCACTATTGTCCCCCAGTTCGTAAGACAAAGAACAGAATCCCTGCAAGGAAACAGGAAGACCCTGAGCGACACAGCCCCTGACCGATGTGGATACGTTTGCTAGCTGCTCCATGTCTGTTTTCTCTCCTGTAATATGGAAGTCCAGAGAGCACAGAGCTTTCAGGTTTATCGGTAAATACATGTGGTGGTTAGTATGTGCCTGGAATATCGTATAGTAAGGCTTGAATTGAAGCAGCAGTTACTATCATCATCATCATTATTGCACATTCATGTCAGTATTTCCAGGCCTCCCACTGCAACGTGTTTTATCCTTGCTCTCCTCACCCAGACATGCTGGCCTTCTTTCCTGTCCGCTGCCACAGGGCCTTAGTACATACTTGGCATCTGCCTGTCATATCTTCCACCTCATTGCCCAGTTACCTTCCACTCAACTTGCAGATTTCAGCAGAAGTGTCCCCTCTTCAGCAAAGCCTTCCCTGACCTTCCAAGAATTAGGCATCCCCCCTCTGCCATCGTAACAGCATGTTCTCTTGGTTGTATCTACCATTCTTGTGATTATACTTGTATTGGGGTGATTTGTTAACATTATCAGCTTTATTAACATTATTATAACTTTATGAACATATGCCTCTGTGTCTAAGGGGCTTCCCTGGTAGCTCAGACAGTAAAGAATCTGCCTGCAACACAGGAAACCCAGGTTTGATCCCTGGGTCAGGAAGATTTCCCTGGAGAAGGGAATGGCTCCCCACTCCAGTATTCTTGTCTGATAACTCCATGAACAGAGGAGCCTGGTGGGCTGTACTGTCTATGGTTGCAAAAATTTGAACACAACGGAGCAACCAACACTTGCAGTTCACTTTCACTTTTCTTTGACTAAACTGAAATCTTCGTAAGTGCAGGGCTCATGCCTGAGTTTCTTGCCGTTTATCCCCTATCCCAGCACAGGGATCTTCATCAACCAACCAACTGCACATTTAAATGAACACTCTGTCCATCCAGCTCACTACCTGCAGCAGATTTTTCTCTAAGTCCCTGTCTGTCCGTGGTGCTGAAACCGCCACAAGGATGAGCAGGCAGAACCACCAGGTGGAGTCTTTGAGAGCAAGCCTGCTCTGTTCCAAGCAATAGGGAAGTAAGTGTTCCCTGTTCCAATCCTTCTCTCTGGGTAACCCATTCTAGAGGCATTAAAACCATCTATCATGCTGTTTATCACAACACATCCAGATGCTCTGAGCAGTAAAGCCATTCACAACACACAGGCATCCCATTTCGGGAAGAGGCTCCCAATCGAGACTTCCCAGGAGATCTTTCAGGAGAGGAGAGACACCCATCTGTCTGCAGAGCTCCCTTCCAGCCCAGTGACAGATGTCGTGGGACCAGTCTTCAGAGCCTGCAGGTAGCAGACCCTGAAGGGGAGCCTTGTCCCCTTCAAGCTGACAGCAAGTTCTGCCTTTGTTCGGATATTAGAAAATGCCAAGCATGGCTTGGTTTTCCAGAAGACTTGTCCGTTCAAAATAAAGAGGGCTTCGTGGGGTGTTTCCCCCTCTGAAGTTTCAAATAAAATCAAACTTTGCAAAAAGAGGTTTCTGCTGAGAACAAAATCAAGATCCAAAAGCAAAAGAGGCTTCCATCTCCTGGATCAATGAGCCAGATCTAACAAGATGGAGTTTAATTGGAATGAGTTTAAGGTTCTCCACGTGGGTCCAACCAGCTGAAAGGAGAATAGGGTGGTGGGGATGAGCCTTGGCAACAGCCACGGTGACAGAGATATACTCAATTCTGCTCAATAGGAGTCATCTGGCTGCAAAAAAGGCTTAAGCGTTGTTAATGGAAAGAGAGCACCTGGTGGGACAGAGAGGACCACCTTATCCACTCTGTTCTGATCACAGCACACTGGAATATTGTCTCAGCACAGAGCACAGAACCTAATTTTCACAGAATACAATCCGGCTGAACAGCATCCTCTGGCAGGGAAGGAGGGGCAATTTCTTAGAAGATTCAGCACAGGTCACAGCGCAAGGATCAGGAAACCAGGACCATCTGTTCTAGAAAGAACAAGCTTGTTTGTTTTGTTCAATTATTAAGTTGTGTCCAACTCTTTGCGACCTCATGGACTGCAGCACGCTAGACTTTCCTGTTCTTCACCAACTCCCAGAGTTTGCTCAAAGTCATATCCATTGAATAAGTGATGACAGCCAACCATCTCATCCTTTGTTGTCCCCTTCTCCTCCTGCCTTTAATCTTTCCCAGTGTCAGGGGCTTTTCCAAGTCCAGCTGTTGGCATCAGGTGGCCAGAGTATTGGAGTTTCAGCTTCAGCATCAATCCTTCTGATGAATATTCATGGTTGATTTCCTTTAGGATGGACCGGTTTTATCTCCTTGCAGTCCAAGGGATTCTAGTACTCAAACACTTTGGACAGGTGGGGAAGAAACTAGACATTCTGGGAGACTCAATTTGATTCCCCTAGAACCAAAGGAGAAAACAAAGGGAAGCGGGTTTGGCTCAATATAAAGAATGCCAGTGTTGGTATTGCTCTGTCTTTTAGTTTTTTAATTACACGACTAATATGTGTACGTTGTCAAAGAAAAGTTCAAACAATACAGGAAGATAGAGCATATAAAGTTTCCCATTTAGCCTCACCACATTTCCATATTTTACTTCCCTGCCTATTCACCTGCCTATATGGAACCACATTTAAGTTTAGTGTATATCCTTCAAGCCCTTTCAAAGTGCATTCACACAAACACATACACACAGACATACACACACACACACTAGTTTGACTTTGGGGTTCTCAATGAGACCATACTTTACCCACTGGGGAACACTCTCTTGAGCACTGGAACCATGGGGTGGGCAGTGATGGAGAGGGAGTGAGACCCTCCCCTCCCCCAGAGATGTTCAGAGACTGGGCATTTGTTAACCAGGATACGTACAGAGGGAACTCAAGCATTGGCTAGACCCTTAGTTCTCTCAAACTTTAGCTTGAAGAAAAATCACAGAGGGAGTTTTTTGAAATTTCAGATTCTGAATCCAAAATCCAGAGAGCCTGACATAGGAGATCTTGGGTCCTCTGAATAGACATGTTCCACAAGCACCCCACAGCAGTCAGATGGAAACGGTCCGTGATCCACACAGTGTCAGAAAACACTGAAGTGGATGGTTAGACCACTTGACTTCAACTTGGACTGGATCGAACTGGAAAGCGCTTCTCCTGAGGCAGTGCTAGCAGGAAGGAGACTGCCATGATGTCTATGTGTCTAGCCAATTCTCGGCCTGCTTTTCCCCGCTGCCTGAGCCCAGGGTTATGCTCTTGCCTCCGTCTAGAAAACCAATGGATTCTTTCCAAGGGCTTGGCGTGGGATAAATCCCTAGCTCAAAAAGCAGGGTGAAGAGCACCCCACATCTGATGGGCGGTCCACCACCCCAGGGGCAAGTCTGAGAAAGGCAGGGACCCTGCCATGCCCCAGGCTCCTTGAGAACAGTGCAGCAAGCTGGTGCCTGGTGGACAAGGATCCTCCAGGTATCCATCATTCCACGTGCTTCCGGGTTCCCCACAAACCCCAGAAGTGGAGGTTGGAAAGGCGTACAGAGTTTTAACAGTCCCAGTGACTGGGATGATGTTACCATTTGGTGAGGGAGGCCAGACACCCTGCAGTTCAGGAAAGTGCTTGAGCTCAGACCCTCAGTCATGTCCGACTCTGTGCGACGCCATGGACTGTAGCCCGCCAGGCTCCTCTGTCCATGGGATTCTCCAGGCAAGGACACTGGAGTGGGCTGCCATTTCCTCCTCCAGGGGATCTTCCTGACCCAGGGATCGAACCCGTGCCTCCTGTGTCTCCTGTACTGCAGGTGGATTCTTTACTACTGAGCCACCTGGGAAGCCCTTCAGGAAAGAGAATCACACAAAGAAAAGGCGGCCCCCAACCCCTGCCCACAGTGTGCAAATCACTTGCCCTCCACCCACCCACGCACACCACCATCAACCGTGCCACTGATGTCCACGGGAGCTATGCCCCTTGATTTGTCTGCTGCTCATCACACTGATACCTGCTTTAAAAAAATCCAGGGGGTTTTAGAAAAGAAGCAAAGACCCTGCAGAACCATGTAGGCAAAGCACATGGCCATCAGCAAGGTTCAGTCCATCTTCGGCTGTGTCCAGCCCCTCCCCTGACCTGAGAACTCCCCTCCTGCGCAGACAGCTCTTTCCTACCGGAGTATCGGCTCCTAATGAGGAGCTGCCCTCAGACCAGTACCAGGGCCGCTTGTTTCCTGGATCTCTCTCCAGAGGGCTCTTGCACAAAGAGGCTTTTTCTCACCTCAAGGTGCTCTCGGCTGGCTCGACAGGCGTGCTCTGCACAGCAGGACCATGTCCTCAAATGGTTGAGGCCATTTGCTTTGTCAAGTGACAAATGTCATTTATCATTTGAGACAGAGATTGGATATTGGAGCCTCTGGCTGGTGAAAGCTGTTGAATTTTTTTTTTTTTTTTTCAGGATGGCTTAGCAGAAACTTGGCAAACGGAAATGTTTTCTTGAGCTGTGGATTTAAAGGTACAGTTGCCCTCTGCAGAAAAATATGAATATCAGCCAGACTTTCAAGATGGCGAAACCCTACAGGTCAATTCAACAATAGGTAGCACTTACTCATCCTGTCTACCAGTATTTTTTCTCAAATCCCCTAGTATTTTGTAGACTTCAAACTCTGAGGGGATGGAAACAAACACCTTCCTTCTTCTGATTCCCCCACGGCACCTAGGACAGTGCTGGATTCATCCTACACCCTATACAAAAGCACCCACTGATTAATTATTGACTGACCATTACCATGGCTTTATTGTTTCCTCATCTGTCTTACTCATTCTATTGCAATCTTATACATGGTCCTCTCTACCCCTGACTCGCACGACAGGACACAATCTAAGACTTCCCTCAGGAAGGTTTTTCTTGGGACTTCCCTGGTAGTCCAGTGGTTAAAACTCAGCGCTACCAGTGCAAGAGGTGTGGGTTCGATCCCTGGTCAGGGAACTTAGATCCCACATGCCATGCAATGTGGCTAAGAAAATGATTTTTTTTTAAGAAGTCTTTTCTTGGGCAAACCCTGATCTTTCTCTTTGCATTTCCCTGGATTTAAATGCAGGAGTAGTTTAGAAGGATGTATTTGCTTTTGTGCTATGCATACAGTCTTTTCAACTGGCCTACTGGTTTCCTGAGAGTGGACATCACTTTTTCTGCTGTCTTTATATCCCCAGTTGAAACTAGTACCGTGCTTGGCTTTCATTGGCTGATCAATGAAAAGAAAGAACAAAGGAATGAATGAATAAATGTTTTTATAAATGTATGCTTGAATAAGACTGCACTTTATCATCTGGGAAGCCTTTTGCAATAGTTAAGGTCCTTTCACGTGCATTATCTATCACCTAAAGTCACAGCCCCATGAGTGCTATCTCACTTTATGGGTGAGGAAATACCCAGAAAGACTGTATGCTCCCCAGAATCACATAGCTAACAGCCAACAGAGCCAGACTCAGAGATTCCAATCCCAAATCCAATCATCTTTCCACAGAAACAAACCATCTTAGCTAGTGATCCATGTTAATCTCAGAAGAACTTGTTTTTTATGCTTTCTCTTATTATTAAATTCACATGGACCAAAAATAAAATTTTAGCTTCATGAAGAGTGTGTTTCATTATTAATAATGCTCTGAGTGACTAATTTAGAATTTATTATTTTGAGCCATGAATAACAACCACATTTATTTCATTATTTAGGAGAATGAGTTATGCTCTTGCCTAATTAGTGTTTTAAGATTTGTTTACAACTTTTACAGAAGTAGACTTTTCAGTACTGACTCTTCCCTGGGGCTTTTCAAGTCTTTGCCGGTTATGGTTACTCTAGCTACTCCTAAGGATTTTAAAGCTTTCTATGCTTTAACTCATTTACATAAGCTTCCAGGAACAGGAACACAGAGCAATCATAACTAGTATTTACTGAACACTTACTGTGTGCCAGGTATTGTGCAAACTACTTTACATAGATTATTTTATTTAATTTTCACAAGAATCCAGGAGAGTACTGTTAACATCCTCTTTAAAGAAGAGGAAACCGATGAACCATGCATGTGTAAAATAGATAGCAAATGGGAATTTGCTCTATGACTCAGGAAACTCAAACTGGGGCTCTGTGACAACCTAGAGGAGTGGGATGGGGTGGGAAGTGGGAGGGAGGGTCAAGAGGGAGGGGACATATGTATACTTGTAGCTGATTCATGTTCATGTTTGACAGAAACCATACTGTAAAGCAATTATTCTTCAATTAAAAATAGACAAATTCATTAAAAAAGAGAGAAAGCCATCTTCAAGATGGTAAGTAACATTCCAGAGGTTATCTAATGCTGGATCTGGAATTCAACCTCAGAGCTATTTGACTCCAAAGCCCTAATAATTAGTCACTTTATTGTAAGAACTCTAACTGAAAGCCAGAGGACCTGGGTTCTACATGACCCTATGTCACCAATCACGTGGTTTCAGGGACAGAAGCGTTCCCAGAATTGATGCTCTTGGAGTCTGAAGGTAAGTAGGCATTTGTAGCAGAGGAAAACACACTTCTAGCAGAGTATCTTCAAAGAATTCAAGAGGCATGAAAGCTACAAGCACTCAGGTTGGCAGCCCTTGAAATTCTACAAAGGTGTTCCTTTAGGTAGCAACAGGAAACCAACAACATCCATAGGGGCTTTCTCAAAATGATTTTGGACACTTTTGGAAGACATGGAATAACCTCAACAGTGATCGAATCTGACAAAGTTGCAGGTTAACCCAATAGCACCAGGCTTCAGATGTCCCAGAAACAGAATTGTGACCTCTGGTACCCTGAGCTTCTCCAAGCAGAGGCAGCTCAAGTCAGAGGGCACTTGAGTTCCACAGGACAGCAAGTCTGTATCAATGTCTTGACTTTGTTTAGTCGTTCTAGTCATATCCGACTCTTTGCGACCCCGTGGACTATAGCCCACCAGGCTCCTCTGTCCGTGGGATTCTCCAGGCAAGAATATTGGAGTAGGTTGCCATTCCCTTCTCCAGGGAATCTTCCCCACCCAGTGATTGAGCCCATGTCTCCTGCATTGGCAGGCAGATTCTTTACCACTGAGTCAACTGGGAAGCCCCATCACTGTCTTCCCATCCTCTTTACTGTGAGGCATTCTCTCTCCCACTTCGTTTTTCACTGAGCTGACAATCACAGAGATGTGCCCCCTGACTACCAGGGTAGCCATCGTTCCAAGGAGGTCGATTAAGGCCCTCTACAGGGAACCTCAAACTAGGACAAGCCGGGGAGCTGAGAGGTAACAGCTACCATCCAATGACCTCACTAAAGGGTGTTGGTCCAACAGCCAAGATGCCCAGAACTGCCCCGGTGTCTGCCAGCCTGAGTGTGCTGGTTCCACTACTACCCCTTGCAATGCACTCTGAAGCCTGCCTATAAAGCACTTTTTGCCTCAGTTAGTTGAAATTTGGTTGCTTGCACCCAAATAACTCTAATGCTCAGTTCACTTCAGTCGCTCAGTTGTATCCAACTCTTTGTGGCCCCATGGACCACAGGATGCCAGGCTTCCCTGTCCATCACCAACTCCCTGAGCTTACTCAAACTCACATCCACTGAGTCGGTGATGCCATCCAACCATCTCATCCTCTGTCATCCCCTTCTCCTCCTGCCCTCTATCTTTCCCAGCATCAGGGTCTTTTCAAATGAGTCAGTTCTTCCCATCAGGTGGCCAAAGTACTGGAGTTTCAGCTTCAGCATCAGTCCTTCCAATGAATGCTCAGGACTCATTTCTTTTAGGATTGACTGGTTGTACCTCCTTGCAGTCCAAGAGACTCTCAAAAGTCTTCTCCAATGCCACAGTTCAAAAGCATCAGTTCTTCAGTGCTCAGCTTTCTTTATGGTCCAACTCTCACATCCGTACATGACTACTGGAAAAACCATAGCTTTGACTAGACAGACCTTTGTTGGCAAAGTAATGTCTCTGCTTTTTAATATGCTGTCTAGTTTGGTCATAGCTTTTCTTCCAAGGAGCGAGCATCTTTTAATTTCATGACTGCAGTTACCATCTGCAGTGATTTTAGAGACCAAGAAAATAAAGTCTTTCACTGTTTCCATTGTTTCCCCCATCTATTTGCCATGAAGTGATGGGACTGCACATGAGTTTGGGTGGACTCCGGGAGTTGATGATGGACAGGGAGGCCTGGCGTACTGCAGTCCATGGGGTCCCAGAGTCGGACACGACTGAGCAACTAAACTGAACTGAACTGAACTGATGGAGCTGGATGCCATGATCTTAGTTTTCTGAATGTTGAGGTTTAAGCCGACTTTTTCACTCTCCTCTCTCACTTTCATCAAGTGGCTGTTTAGTTTTCTTTGCTTTCTGCCATAAGGGTGGTGTCATCTGCCTATCTGAGGTTATTGATATTTCTCCCAGCAATCTTGATTCCAACTTGTGCTTCATCTGACCCGGCATTTCACATGATGTACTCTGCATATAAGTTAAATAAGCAGGTTGACAATATTAAACCTTGACATACTTCTTTCCTGATTTGGAACCAGTTCATTGTTCCATGTCCAGTTCTAACTGTTGCCTCCTGATCTGCATACAGATTTCTCAGGAGGCAGGTATTCCCATCTCTTGAAGAATTTTCCAGTTTGTTATGATCCACACAGTTAAAGACTTTGGCACAGTCAATAAAGTAGAAGTAGATGTTTTTCTAGACCTCTTGCTTTTTTGATGATCCAGTGGATGTTGGCAATTTGATCTCTGGTTCCTCTGCCTTTTCTAAATACAGCTTGAACATGTGGAAGTTCACAGTTCACTACTGTTGAAACCTGGCTTGGAGAATTTTGAGCATTACTTTGCTAGTGTGTGAAGTGAGTACAACAGTGCAGTAGTTTGAGCATTCTTTGGGATTGTAATGAAAACTGACCTTTTCCAGTCCTGTGGCCACTGCTGAATTTTCCAAATTTGCAGGCATATTGAGTGCAGCACTTTCACAGCATCATCTTTTAGGATTTGAAAGAGCTCAACTGGAATTCCATCACCTCCACTAGCTTTGTTCATAGTGATGCTTCCTAAGGCCCACTTGACTTCACATTCCAGGATGTCTGGCTCTAGGTGAGTGACTGCACTATCGTGGTTATCTGTCTCATGAAGATCTTTTTTGTATAGTTCTTCTGTGTATTCTTGCCACCTCTTCTTAATATCTTCTGCTTCTGTTAGGTCCATACCATTTCTGTCCTTTATTATGGCCATCTTTGCATGAAATGTTCCCTTGATATCTCTAATTTTCTTGAAGAGATCTCTAGTCTTTCCCATTCTATTGTTTTCCTCTATTTCTTTGCATTGAATCCTGAGGAAGGCTTTCTTATCTCTCCTTGCTATTCCTTGGAACTCTGCATTCAAATGGGAATATCTTTCCTTTTCTCCTTTGCCTTTAGCTTCTCTTCTTTTCTCAGCTATTTGTAAGGCCTCCTCAGACAACCATTTTGCTTTTTTGCAATTCTTTTTCTTGGGGATGGTCTTGATCACTGCCTCTTGTACAATGTTAAAACCTCCATCCACAGTTCTTCAGCCACTGTCTATCAGATCTAATCCCTTGAATCTATTTGTCACTTTCACTGTATAATCGTAAGGGATTTGATTTAGGTCATACCTGAATGGTCTAGTGGTTTTCCCTACTTTCTTCAATTTAAGTCTGAATTTGGCAATAAGGAGCTGATGATCTGAGCCACAGTCAGCTCCTGGTCTTGTTTTTGCTGACTATATGGAGCATCTCCATCTTGGCTGCAAAGAATATAATCAATCTGATTTTGGTGTTGACCATCTGCTGATGTCCATGTGTACAGTCTTCTTTCGTGTTGTTGGAAGAGAGTGTTTGCTATGACCAGTGTGTTACCTTGGCAAAACTCTGTTAGCCTTTGACCTGCTTCATTCTGTACTGCAAGGACCAATTTGCCTATTACTCCAGGTATTTCTTGACTTCCTACTTTTGCATTTCAGTCCCCTCTGGTGAAAAGAACATCTTTTTGGGGTATTAGTTCTAGAAGGTCTTGTAGATTTTCATAGAACTGTTAAACTTCAGCTTCTTCAGCATGAGTGGTTGGGACATAGACTTGGATTACTGTGATATTGAATGGTTTGCCTTGGAAATGAACAGAGATCATTCCATCATTTTTGAGATTGTAGCCAAGTACTGCATTTCAGACTCTTTACTAGCCATCTTTACTCTGATGGCTACTCCATTTCTTCTAAGGGATTCTTGCCGACAGTAGTAGATACAACAGTCATCTGAGTTAAATTCACCCATTCCAGTCCATTTTAGTTCACTGATTTCTAAAATGTCGATGTTCATTCTTGCTGTCTCTTATTTGACCACTTCCAATTTGCCTTGATTCATGGACCTAACATTCCATTCCTCCTAACTCTAATGCTCACTGACAGGAAATACAGGCCTAAGAATGTTTTGTGAGGTCTTAGGCTAATCCCAAGGCAAGTCCAAGATGCCCATCATCTAGAATGGGGTATCTGGCCAGTCTCATAATCTGCTGGACTCCAAAAGAACCCTTTGGAAATGTATCTAGACCCAACAGAACCTGCTACCACCACAACATGAACCAGACACCAACTTGCCCAGAACATTCCACTCCAACCCTGGTGAAGTGGAAAGAGTGGCTTTCTCCCCATATGCAGTGGCAGTCTTCACCCCTCCATCCTCTCCCCGCACAGTCCTTACAGTCCATCCAAATACTGTGAGCTAAAGATAAGTCAGGGGCTTCCCTGATGACTCAGGGGGTAAAGAATCCACTTGCAATGCAGGACACACAGGAAACGTGAGTTCGATCCCTGGGTGGGGAAGATCCCCTAGAGAAGGAAATGGCAACCCATTCCAGTATCCTTGCCTGGAAATCCCATGCACGGAGGAGTCTGGCAGGCTACAGCCCATAGGGTCACAAAGAGTCAGACATGACTGAGTGACTTCACTCACCCCCTCAAAGATAAGTCAGGGCTCCCTGGTGGCTCAGTGGTAGAGAATCTTCCTGACAATACAGGAGCCGCAGGAGTTGTCAGTTCGATCCCTGGGTCCGAAAGATCCCCTGGAGGAGGAAATGGCAACCCCCTTCAGTATTCTCACCTGGGAAATCCCATGGACAGAGGAGCCTGGCGGGCTACAGCTCATGGGGTCGCAAAAGAATCAGACATGACTCAGCAACTAAACAGAAACAACAAAAGGTAAGCCAAGATGCCTTTTTCTGAAAGTCAGCAAGATTGAAGAAACTCATATGTTACACCGATCCTTAAAATCCTTCGAGAGGTATAATTGTCAGCATTTCCTCCATGATGCAACTGAAGCAAAGAGATATTAACTCTCCAAGTAATTTGCACAACTGGTAGCCACCAAAGTGCATCCCAGCTCTTTTGCTACATGTAGCAGACACATCTTTTACCTCTCCAGCCTCCCTTGTCTCCAAGACTTTATCCTCTTGCTTCTACCTCGGTCACTGCTTTGAGCAGTCAATTTCCCAAAGCCCGCTCAGTTCTCCTACCTGAGGCCAGCCAGCCATGTATGCTTAGACCACCCCCAGGTTCAGTGATTCACCAAGAAGACTCACCTGCTCCAGCATACCCATGTGTTCATGGCTATGAGTTGTTACAGCAAAAAGATACAAAGCCTCATCAGCCAAGGGAAAAGGCACATGGGGTGACATCCAGAGGAGACCAGGCCCAAGCTTCCAAGAATCCTCTCCCAGGGAAATCCTGCAGGACTCGCTCAATTACTCCCGCAGGTGGATGTGACAATACAGTGAAATGTTGTCTACCAGCAAGGCTCATTGCCTGGGGGGGTTGCTGGGGACTGGCCATGTAGGCATCCTCTGCCAACACACACCAAACTCCCAGAAGGGAAACGTGTTCAGCATAACCTACATCACTTGCCTGAAATGTTTAGGCACAGAGAAGCATTCTTAGGTGATGATGGGAACCCCTCTGACATCCAAGTTTCCAGACGCCAGCCAAGCATCAAGCCTGCAAGCGGGCCTTTTTAAGAATAGCAAGTTTCCAGCCTGCTCTGTTTACTCCGTTCTGCATATTTGTAACTTTGGGTGACATCTCATATCATAGGGCCTGAACTCTGACCTCTTGAGTGGCTTTCAAGGGGGTCTTATGGGCAAACCATACAAAAAAGCACTCTCCCCATGGGAGAAGTAGGACTGGGAGGATATATCCCATTTCATCTTCCTCCCAAGGACTGTCTAAGTCATGGTTTTTCTATCAGATCTGCCCCAAAGCATCCTGCATGGCTGAGGTGTACCTGCTGAACTAACTGGCGATGGGTTTTGTTTATTGTTGCTACTCCTGCTGTGTATGTGTACACAGAGGCCATCACAAAGCAGTCACATATCACTTTGAGTTGATTCCCATCCTTTCCCGCCTCCTCTCTCTTTTTCTTCACTTTCCTCGCCCTGGGATTACAACTCCCAAATAACACACTTGCACTGAAGCCTTGTCTCAAACTTTGAATTTTAAGATGCTGCCTGAGACACCGTGCTCTGTTGGGAACATCTTTGCACAATGCCACTTTAGTTTTCTCTTATTCTAAGATCAGTTCAGTTCAGTCACTCAGTCATGTCTGACTCTTTGCAACCCCATGTACTGAAGCACACCAGGCCTCCCTGTCCATCACTACTCCCGGAGTTCACTCAAATTCATGTCCATAGAGTCAGTGACGCCATCCAACCATCTCATCCTCTGTCGTCTCCTTTTCCTCCTGCCTTCAATCTTTCCCAGCATCAGGGTCTTTTCAAATGAGTCAGTTCTTCCCATCAGGTGGCCTAAGTATTGGAGCTTCAGCTTCAGCATCAGTCCTTCCAATGAATATCAGGACTGATTTCCTTTCGTACTGACTGGTTGGATCTCCTTGTTGTCCAAAGGACTCTCAAGAGCCTTCTCCAGCACCACACAGTTTAGAAGCATCAATTCTTCGGCACACAGTTTTCTTTACAGTCCACCTCTCACATCCATACATGAACACTGGGAAAACCATAGCTTTGACTAGATGGACCTTTGTTGGCAAAGTAGTGTCTCTGCTTTTTAATATGCTGTCTAGTTTGGTCATAACTTTTCTTCCAAGGAGCAAGCATCTTTTAATTTCACGGCTGCAGTCACCATCTACAGTGATTTTGGAGCTCCCCCAAAATTAAGTCTGTCACTGTTTCCATTGTTTCCCCATCTATTAGATCATAATATCTGGTCCCATCACTATCCTAGGATAGACCTCTCACATTGCTTGAAAGAGTTTGGATGCCTGCCTTAGAGAAAGGTAAGTTTATTCTCTAGAAGAACTAGATAGTCATCATTTGTACTACACAAATACCAATAAAATATCAAGCAATATAATGACCCTGGGGAAACAACAGTGAGTTGAACAGACATGGTCCCTGTCTCCACTCTTGAGGATCTTTCAGACTTTGGAAGAGAGAGTTAATTAAACAATGACAAAGAAATTGTGTCAAGTTATGGAATAAAGACAAGGGAGTCACAAGAGGTTGTGGTAGGAGAAGCCATTTGGAGCAAGTTGTGTTCACATGGGAGGGGCTGGGAAGAGGGAAAAGCTTGTGGGAGACCTCTGGACTGCAGACGTGAATTTAAGCATCTTCTCCGTGTATAAGCACAGTGATGGGAGCCAGGGGAGTGGTTGAGAAGGTGCAGAGAAAAGTGTATCTGGCGTGGGTCAGGCACTTAGCCGTCTCTCCCTCCTCTGAACTCCCAAGGAACTCTCTGAGCTGCCAAAAACTTTTCAAACTCCATAACATTTACCTGATACCTCAGCTGTGAGTTACTGTTTCATCTGCATGAGCCTGGTGTCGCCAACTAGGTTATAGTGACCTTGAAAACAAGGAGAACAAGAGCCTTATCTAGCCCTGACAGTAAGGGAAGGGTGGATGTTCGACTGTCTTAATTCAGCAGTCCCCAACATTTTTGGCATCAAGAACCGGCTTTATGTAAGACAGTTTTTCCATGGATAGGGTTGGGAGGCAGGGAGCAATGGTTTGGGGATGATTCAAGGACATTACATTTATTGTGTAGTTTATTCCTCTTTTGCGGCAATCTTAGGATGTTCCACCTTGACTTTAGAGTTAGGGATGGCACTCCTATGAGAATTTAATGCTGCTGCTGTAATGCAAGTGATGGGGAGGGCTGTAAATACAGATGAACCTTCGCTCAGCTGCTGTTCCCCAACTGCTGCGCAGCCCAGCTCCTAACAGGCCGCAGACCAGTACCAGCCCATCACCCAGGGACTGGGGCCTCCAGTCTAATTGCCCTAATGATTGATTAAGATCCTGGAAGGGGAGAATGTCTTGAGGGTTCTCTTTGCCAACTTCCCCCTTTTGCCTATAAGAAAATGGGAAACCAGAGAGGTGAAAACTTGTCCCCACGTCCCAAGGTTTATCATACTGTCACACAATTGCCAGTAATGTTTTGTTTCCCCTCTTAAACTTTAGCAGCCCCAAGAAGGCAGGGCTTGTGTCTACCTTACTTGCTCTTATATTCCCTGGGCTTAGGACAGTGCCTGGCACACAGAAGGACTCCAGACACGGTTTTTGAATGAAGAGAGTAATAAAAAGCTAGTGCAGGCGGAACTCAAGCTAGGAAGCAGGTCTGCTGACCCTGCCCAGAGTTCCAGCCACCAGCAAGCAGCCTCACGTCCCTGTCACACAGTGAATCAGACCCTGCTTTCTGAGGCTGATAATCCTCTTGTTGGAGCCCCAGGAACAAAGTCTGTCCCTGGCGACTGCTCTGAGCATCAGAACTATGTTGAGAAAGTCCTCTCGTTCAAGCACAATATCCAGTTCAGCCTCCAAAGTCCACGAGCCCTGATGATTGGAGCAGGATGGGGGGTGGGGGGGGGGTGTTGAAATGAGTGGCTGATTTTCTCCAAATGCCATATTTCATTCATGATGCATGACTGTAATCGGGGTTGCCTGAAGCCTGCAGTCCCCAGCTCGGCAACAAAAAAAAAAAAAAAAAAAAAAAGGAAAAAAAAGAAAAGAAATGGCTATTTTCTGGAGTGAATACACTGAAAGGGCAAGAAATCCATATTCATTTTCTTGCCTCTCGGCTGGACTCTATATTTTGCAGGCAGGTGGAACAAAAATCTTTAAATATCATGCTGATCCAGGAAATGCTCGGCAATATTTAAAGAGCTCCACGTGCCTGCCTCCTGCCCTCCAGTTCTCAGCAAGCAAGACCGACGTCACGGGGCTGGACAGCCACTGTTGCAGCCTCAGCGAGCCCCCTTCCAGACCCCGGGTTCAGATTAACTGGCGCGTGACCTTTACAAAGTACTGTAGTTTACAGGAATGTTGAATTTTTCAGCAGCCAGGGAGGACTGGCACTGGCGGGAAGGGAGGAATGGGAAACGACTCCAGGCTATTGAAGCCTCCAAGGGGAAAAATGAACTTGGCTTCGACTTTAATGATGTCCTCCGCCCTCTGGAGGCACAGAAGAAAGACAATAAGCAGGGACCGTTCATCAGGGCTCACCCTCCATAAATAACTTGATGAAAATCTTCAGAGTATCATTTAGGTTCTCCCCCTTCCCTCCTCCGGCCCTGACTTCCTTTCTCCCCCAGCAGATGGTTGGAAATCTCAGGACTCCGGGTGTCTTGACCTCCTGCAGATGCTGCGCTGGGAACAGAGGGCTGCTGGGAGAAGAAAAGAAAGAGCCTTAATGCTCCATATCGGGGTGAGCCCCAGGGGGTCCACTAACTGCTTTTTTATGATTGTCACTGACCAGCTCGGATTTCCCCGCCATGAAAGTGCGGCGTGGGCGATTGCAGAGGACCTCAGAGGGAGAGTGATTCGAGGGAGGGCTGAGCGTGATGGGGACCCGGGTCAAACAGATCATGAGTGGACGATTACAGGGCGGGGTGTGCGGCCACCCTTAGGGGCGTCGTCACAAACCGGGTGCTGATACAGTGTCCTCCCTGAGGTCCTCCAACTGGCCATTACCCTCCCCTAATGAGATCATCCTGCATTTCTCTGTATGTAGCTATTAAAGTCTTCTCCACATCTGCTGAAGGTCTCTGGGGGAGGGGCGTGGGCGGCAGTGGGGGCGGGGGCGGGGGCGGGGGCAGACTCTGTTTTTCTCTCCTCTGCAGTCTGGACGTGCAGGAAAAGGGCCAGGCGGCAGAGGACCCTTCCAAGGGGAGCACGGAGTGGGAAGGGACCCGGGTTCAGAGGGACGTGGGAGAGGAGGGGTCAGCAGAAGCCGTCACAAAGGCCGCTCCTGATCAAAGGGCTCCTGGGAACCGCCAAGAAGTGCCACTTGTCGGCTCACTCCTTCCTCGCCCCAGATGGCGCTCTGTGATCTCATTCACTCACAGCCCCTGGATGTCAATCTGTGGGTGGTGACCCAGCCAAGTCCCTTACAGAGAAGAAAATGAAGTGTCGGTGCCTGAGTTGAGCCGTGTTACAGGGTTAACTCAGGCTCAACTCAGCCACCAACGCTTTACTTTCTTCTCTGTAAAACTGGAGGAGGAGAAACAGAAGAGACGAGGTCCTGACACTTCTGTGACTCACTGCCCCATAGGCTGTGGGTTTGGGACCGTGCAAGGGCCATGAACGTGTCGCGGGAAGACTGATAGCGCTGCATGCAAACCTTAGCCACATGCTGCCACACCAGGACCTCAAGGAAAACCCTCACCCCCCAGCCCAGCAGAACCGCATTCCGTGACATCCACCACCAAAGCTCCTGCCCGGACCCTCCACCACGACTCAGCCATTTGGATCTCTCTCCCTCAGCACTGAGCTACATGATGTCCGCTGTCAACATCTCAGGAGCAGATTTCAATGTGTACAACTGTCTCGGCTTTAAATTAAAAAAAAAAAAAAAAAAATTCATGATTTTTCCCATTCAAAAATCACTACCCCCAAAACATATTTAAATGCAAGTGGAGTCACTCAGAATTGGGACTAAAACCAATTGCAAAGACTGCATTGATGCCTGGAAACAGCATAGCAAGAGGTGTGCAGAGAAGGCCCCTCAGCTCTCAGGAGACAGTCCTCGGTGGGTGAATACATTTTGATACACAATGCTTCAGTGTCTGGTTTGTTTTAGCAAAACAAGAGCCCCTTCCCCCCTTTCCAGGCCCAAGGCAACACAATGGAGCCCAGCCCCATGAATCTATTATGTCTTCTAGGGCTTTTAGCAGGAGGATGACTGTTTAACCAGTGACACGAGAAGAATCACTATTAGACACTCCAGCTGAAAGTAGAGATTTTATTGATTCCCCACACTGCCCTGCCTTTTTATCTTTGATTGAGAGGCTTTCATGAATCCAAAAAGCTAACACTCTTGCATTGAAAGCAGCAGCAGGCAGTGCAACCCAGACTGAAACCATCTGTCAGTCGAAAAGAAAGACGAAGGTACTTCCCAAAGTACCATCTCTCTGGGCCCCTCTCCCCCAAGACCCTCCGTCACCTACCCCTGAGCACGGGGCCCAGCCCCTCTGGGGTAGGGCTCCTCAAAACACCTAAATCTTGACAGGGTTTGCTGAAGAGATAAGCAAAACACACCTTCGTGTAATTAGGACACTAATTGCACCCTGAGACAGAGTAATTATGTCCCCCTTTTTAGGAAAGCAGTTTGTTCTACACATTTCTACTTTCAAGGTTTCATGATCATTATTTTTTATTGTTTCTGAGGTCTCATTTGGAAAACGATCGGATTTGTCTCTCTGTTTACTAAATATCAGACACGATGTACAAACATCTTTCAATTAGGTGTTCTTCAAGGAGCCCACTCTCCCCCTCTCGATTTTAAACAGGACTCATTTGCATTCATGAGCAAATTAGAATGCAGAAAAGCGGATAAGCAATGTGCAGGTTTACACTTCAGTGAATATTCATAAAGTATGACTCTCCTTGCAACCATTTCCCCCCAAAATGGCCCTCCCACTATGCTCGCCGTGTTTGTCATTCGGGGGCCTTTCCATTTGTTTTAAAGTGCCAGGTTTGGAGACAACACAAATGGATTCAGGCAGGCCCCATGAAAGCCTGAGCTGGAAGGAAATGGTATTTGTGTTTCGTGCCACAACAGAGCACACTGGGAATCCTTGCAATTGACGATGCTGCCTCCCCGCGCAAGTATAAGGGAAATAATCCAAAGTGACAAATGGATTGGGCTGGGGCTGGAGCAGAGACGAGCTCTTGTTCAGCCGTACACCCTCCGTCCTCTAAGCCTCTGCTGGCCCAGGGTCCTCCATGCACAATGTCTAGATGATGGGGTCTCCCTGCCCACCTCCCTGGGTCCTGTCTTCTCTGCATGGATGGGATCCTCTGGATAATTCAGACTTGAGAAATAAAGCCCTCTTTTGCCTGTATTGTGTTGCTCCAATGAAATATAAGGTAATTGCATAATCCCCCTCGAAATCAAATGAGCCCTCGGTGAAATACAAGGAATCAATAGGCAAGGTGAGAATCAGCAAAATCAAAGATAAAGGCTTTATCTGCATCATCTGTTATCTGGGAAGGGAGCACATTTTTGCATGGAAGCCATGTTTCCAATTCCCCAAGCATCTGTCTGCACTTCCGGTGAGGAATCAGTCGGGCAGACAGCAGAACTGGGATCGTGCCAGCCTGTGCAAGAGAAGCAGAGAGGGCCCCATGTGGACCACAGGGCCCTGAGACCTGGGAACAAAGGCTGTCAGGCCAATGGGCAGACCTTCCTCCTCCCACCTCCTCCCAGTAGGTGACTGCTAAGCCAAGGTTTCCACAGATAGGACCCTGGCTTTGGGGCTTACGGTGAAGCCCTGCTCAGAAGGAAATGAAAAATATGAGACAAAAAGAAATATAAACATAAAAGAGGGGAAAAGAGCTATGGGATCCAAGAGCCCTGGGGTGGCAAGATGCCAGGGAGCTTCTGCCCAACTGCCACTTGTGCTCTGGGGTGTCTGTGGTCCCAGATGGTAAAGCTACACACAGGAGTCATGACCTGAAGTCAGAGACCCAGCTTCCTCCAGGGGGGAAGGCCAGCTTATGTTCTGTTGACCGACACCGGTCAATTGGCCAAACAGATTTGCATCTCAGGGGCAGACTCCTGCAGGCTGCTCACAGACCGCCCCCCTAAACGCCCCACTACAAGATCCCCAAAGAGGAGGCAGCTCCCCCATTGGTCACTAGCAATGGACAAGTCACCTCCATTCAGATCATGCACGAGGCAGGCTTCCCAAACAGGTGACCCCAGGCAGTCAGAGGAGCTTCCCCAGGCCCCCAGCACCACACTGGAAGTCGGCAGATGGTGAAGGGGAGACAAGAAGGAGACAGGAACCAGACCCTGGGGCCTAAGGCACAGAAACAGACGCGCTTACTCAGAATCCCCCAGACGCGAACGGGGTTGAAGACACACAGATGGAGACGGGCTCCATCAGCCCTTGGAGAACTCGGATGCCATTAGGGAGCAGGGGGTGGAAGTTTCTTTTGAATCAAGGCAACCCGCAGAGTTTTTCTGTCAAGCGTGGTTTTTCCTTCCAAACCAATCAGGAGGAATGAGACGGCATCGGTGGAGCTGGACGCTGCTCCATCAAGCTGGGGTGGGAGTGCAGACAAGGAGGTGTGCCCACACAGCCGTCTGCTCCGTGATCTCCACCTCCGAGCATTGACCCACTCTGGTTCTTCCATCTCTCACCTCATCCCAGCCTCACCCCGGCCCTGAGTCCACGGCTCACCCATTTTTACAAAGTGCTGGCTCCCGCCGCCACACTTCCCCCAGCCTTGTCCTGCTGTGGTGCTCCTGTCCCGTCCCAGCACGTGCGTGGCACTCAGAGGGTTGAGGAGCGAGGAAAGGTCTCCTGGCTTCCTGCGCCTTTCCCAGCTCCAGCTGCAGGGCTGCTGAACATCACTGGAAAGCGTGTTCTTCTAGCACGCAGGCCCAGTCACTAAGTCGTGTCTGGCTCTTCGAGACCCCACGGACTGTAGCCCACCCAGGCTCCTCTGTCCCTGGGATTTTCAGGCAAGAATACTGGAGTGGGTTGCTATTTCCTCCTCAAGGGGATTTGCCCAACCCAAGGATCAAACCCACGTCTCTTGTATCTCGTGTTTGGCAGGCAGGTTCTTTACCACTGAGCCACCTGGGAAGCCCAAGTTCTTACTTGAGTCCATCACAACTCAAGCGGCTGGAGGGGGCAGGGGTGGGGTGGGAGTGATCAGAGAGGGTGTATTCATGATTCCTTCTTAAAAGCCCCAAACCAGCTGATCCAAACGTCCTCCCTCCCTCCTGCCCCCAAGCCCACTCCCAGAACCCTTTCTCCCTCAGCTGTGCCTTACTTCCTACTTTACCAAGAGACCATCTGATTCCTTTCTGCAGAAAAAAACCTCTTTCCCTTCCGTCTCTTTCTCTGTGCCTCTCCCAGCAAGGAAGTGCCCTTTCTTGCAAAGGCTGTCCCTTCCCACTCCTCCTGGGGCTCCACCACCCCTTCACATGCTTACATTTTCAATTTCCCAGTTTCCACCAGCACCTCCTACACAGCCTACAATCAGGCTAGGTCACCCTGCTTCCCCCTTGGGTCCTATTCTTGTCTCCCTCCTCTTTCTTCCCTTCCAAGCACATTGCAAGGGGCACCAGCAGCTGCCCTAATTAGTCACTCAGCCTCCTATCACCCCAGCACCCTCCCCATCTCACAAGCCTGAGGAATGACGGTCCACAGGGGACACTTTTCCTTGCTCCTCAGTCCTCTGACTGCACACAGCATTTGACCCTTTGGACCACCATCACCTTCCCCAAAAGTCCTTGTTTTTCCTGCTATTTCCCTTTCCTGAATGTCTCCCCACTTCTCTAATTACCACTACTTGGTTGCTGTTTGCTGTCTCTCCCTCACTCCCCACATCTGAGAGCTCTCCAGGCTTCCCCCCTCATCCTCTTCTCAAGCTAAGTTCATTGCTTCACCTCTCTGCAAAGGACCCATAATCTGTCCCCGCGCCCCTGCCCTGTGACCAGAGTCCCACTCCACAAGCTGCCTCTGGAAAATTCCATCTACACATTCTGGCCAAGCATACTAAAAATGGCACTGATGTCTTCCTTCAACAAAGATTTGTATGGACCAGATGCCAGGCCAATATCCTGGCACCACACATAGAAAGGTTAGTAAGAGCCAGTCCCTCCTTTCCAGGCTTTCATCATCTAGAGAAAGAGACAGACATAGATAATCAGATGACTGCAAAACAGTATGGAAATGCAGAGAGACAGCCATGAAAGAGTATGCATCGAAGAGAAGCCCTTAATGGGAAGTCTGGAAGCTTTTTGGAAAGATAGTATGCCTGATTCGAGTCCCAAAAAATAAGTACAAAGAAATAACTATGAAAAATTCTGAGACCAGAATTTTAGTTAAGATAGCAGAACTTACCGATCATGTAGTATTGATTGACTGTACTTGGCAGAGACACAAAGAAGTCAAGCATGACACCTGAGATTCTGGCAATACCATTCTCCCTGGTACCCAGTACTCAGAATCTCAAAGCCATGTTGACTTCTTCTTCCTTCACCCCTTCCAACCAATAGTCTAATTCAGGAAATTATACTTTCATATTGTCTCTAAAACCATCCTTACTTTGCTCTTCCACTGCCGTCTTCATAGCTCAAGCCGCCTTTGAATTCTGCTTCTACACTGGAA
Source organism: Dama dama (assembly GCF_033118175.1). Classification (NCBI taxonomy): domain Eukaryota; kingdom Metazoa; phylum Chordata; class Mammalia; order Artiodactyla; family Cervidae; genus Dama; species Dama dama. The sequence goes on from NC_083710.1 coordinate 14,865,531, forward strand.
TTCTTTCTCCCACCCATAACTCTGCCTAAAATAATCTTGTTCACACTGTAGAATGATATCTTAGTGAAACCAAGTCCCTCTGTATTGTTTGTATAAATAGATTCACATGTACTTATATGGAAGAGACAAGATATAACAAGATAATAAGAGTTGGCATGCAGTGAATGCCTGCTTCTCTAAGTCCTAATGAACTGACAGTCCTTTGAGGTAAGTAACATTCTCCCCAATTTACAGATGAGCAAACCGAGGCAAAGCAAGTTCAAGCATTTGCCTTACACCATGCAGGGGTAAGTAACAGAGCCCACATGTAGACTCAGGCAGTTAATTCTAAACCACTGTGCTTCTTGCCAAGAAGATGGGGAAGGGGGCAGGTCATGGGAAATAGCTTTCTTTTTTCACTTTATGCACTTCCCTATTGTTTGAAATTCAAAGAGTGGGAATATGTTGTTTTTGTAACTGGGGGAGGGATGAAGGGAGGGAAAAGAAGAGGAGAGGAGAGGAAGGGAGGGGAAATAAGAGGGAAAGGGAGAGAGGGATGGAGGAGGGGGAGGACAGGAGGCAGACAGAGACGGAGGGAGCATTGAGCAAGGATGTGAAGGAGAGAGAGGGTATCTTTGTCTCCCTTGCTGCTATACCAAATTACCACACGTTGTTGTTGTTGCTCTTTAGTCGATAAGTCTGTCCGACTCTTTGTGGCCCCATGGACTGTAGCCCGCCAGGCTCCTCTGTCCGTGGGATTTCCCAGGCAAGAATACTGGAGTGGATTGCCATGCCCTTCTCCAGGGGATCTCCCCAAGCCAGGGATTGAACCCAAGTCTCCTGCATTGACAGGCAGATTCTTTAATCACTGAGCCAACAAATTACCACATACTTAGTGGCTTAAACAATAGAGATTTATTACCTTCATGCAAAATGCCGGGCTGGATGAAGCACAAGCTGGAATCAAGATTGCTGGGAGAAATATCAATAGCCTCAGATATGCAGATGACACCACCCTTATGGCAGAAAGTGAAGAGGAACTGAAGAGCCTCTTGATGAAAGTGAAAAAGGAGAGTGAAAAAGCTGGCTTAAAACTCAGCATTCAGAAAACTAAGATCATGGCATCCAGTCCCATCACTTCATGGCAAATAGATAGGGAAACAATGGAAACAGTAACAGACTTTATTTTCTTGGGCTTCAACATCACTGCAGATGGTGACTGCAGACATGAAATTAAAAGATACTTGCTCCTTGGAAGAAAAGCTATGACAAACCTAGAGAACAGATTAAATAGCAGAGACATCACTTTGTTGACAAAGTTTTGTTTAGTCAAAGCTATGATTTTTCTAGTAGTCATGTATGGATGTGAGAGTTGGACCTTAAAGAAAGCTGAGCGCAGAAGAACTGATGCTTTTGAACTGTAGTGTTGGAGAAGACTCTTGAGAGTCCCTTGGACTGCAAGGAGATCCAACCAGTCCATCCTAAAGGAGATCAGTCCTGGGTGTTCATTAGAGGGACTGATGTTGAAGCTGAAACTCCAATACTTTGGCCACCTGATGCGAAGAGCTGACTCATTGGAAAAGACCCTGATGCTGAGAAAGATTGAAGGCAGGAGGAGAAGGGGACAACAGAGGATGGGATGGTTGGATGGCATCACCGACTCAATGGACATGAGTTTGAGCAAGCTCCGGGAGTTGGTGATGGACAGGGAAGCCTGGAGTGCTGCCATCCATGGGGTCACAAAGAGTCGGACACGACTGAGTGACTTAACTGAAACTGAACCTTATGCTCTGGGTATAAGAGGTCCAAAATGAGTCAGCAGGATTCCATTTCTTCCAGAGCCCCTAAGCAAAGAAGATCCATTTACTTGCTTTTTCTAGCCTCTAGAGGCTGCCTATGGTTCTTGGCTTATGGCCTCCTCCTCCTCAACCTTCAAATCCAGGAGTCTTGTATCTCCAAATCTCCCTCTAATGCCGACCCTCCTGCCCCCCTCTTATAAGGACCCTCATGATTACATTTCAAGCTTATCTGGATAATCCAGGATAATCTCCCCACCTCAAGATCCTTCATTTAGTCATATTTGCAAAGTTCTTTTGCCATTATTCACAAGTCCTGAGAATTGAAAACTTTTCCATTTCCATTCCATACACTGTGCTGTGCGGTGCTTAGTCACTCAGGCATGTCCTACTCCTTGTGCCCCCATGGACTGTAGCCCGCCAGGCTCCTCTGTCCATGGGATTCTCCAGGCAAGAATCCTGGAACAGACTGCCATGCCCTCCTTCAGGGGAAACTTCCTAGCCCAGGAATAGAACCCCAGTCTCATATGTAAAATAGATAACCAGAAAGGACCTACTGAATAGAACACGGAACCCTACTCAATCTCTTATAATAACTATAATGGGGAAGATTCTGGAAAAGAAGATATGTATCTCTTTGATGCACAGCATTGTAAACAGCTAGACTCAATACAAACTTTCAGTGACCAATTTCATGGACATTTCAGGTGGTGGGAGCTTGGAATTCTTAGTCCATCTACCACCGGGAAGAAAAGGGAGAAGGGAGGAGAGAGGGGAGAAAGAACAAGTTCCACCCAAACTTCAGGACTCCTCTTCCCCCGCATTTGTCCTGATTTTTGTTTTTCAGCTGGACGTTTTCTCTTCCACCTCAGAACCCCAGCTGTCCCTTGCTTCTGCTTCCTCTGGGCCCTGAGAGAAAGTAGCGTGTAAGCTCCTGAAAACTGGAACTGTGCCTTTCTCCTCCTGAATCCGTCTGAAGCCACGCACGTGCCTCCTGCAGCACACGGGCTCGACAATATTTGTGGGACTGGATTGAGGTGTTGAAAGCATGGCTTCTCTGCCAGGACCTGCCCTCGTGGCCTCAGCTGCCAGTCTCGAGATTACCTGTCTCATGAGTGAAGTTGCTGAGCCCGGCCCAGCCGTGCCTTTCAGAGCGTGTTTGGGTTCGCTCTGCCAAGGGCAGATGGTTGCCCCTGTCACTCACTTGCCAAGAACCCGCGCAGCCAGCCCAGGTGGGCAGGGCCGCCTGACCCGGCTTGGGAGTTGCCATGGCAGCCGGTGGGGCGGGGCTATGCTCACCTGCCCCTGAGTGACGGGAAGCATCATGCAGGCCTGCGAAGCCGCCATCCGCGACCCTGCAGAAGCCCGGGGCAGAGCTGACACCAGCTACCTGGATGCTTCCCTATGGCCTCTCCCCACCCCACCCCTACCTCTCCAGTTAGCTGCTGCTGCTGCTGTTTTAACAAAGATGAAAGAGGAGGGTAGGATAAGTTAGGAGTTGGGGATTAACACATATACACTGCCTGCCTTCTATACCTGCTAAGTCTCTTCAGTCGTGTCCGACTCTCCGAGACCCTGTGGATGGTAACCCGCCAGGTTCCTCGGTCCATGCGGTTCTCCAGGCAAGAATACTGGACTGGCCTGCTGCGCCCTCCTCCAGGGGATCTTCCCCACCCAGGAATGGAACCCGCGTTTCTTATGTCTCCTTTATTGGCAGGTGGGTTCTTTACCACTAGCACTGCCTGGGAACCAGCAGGGACCTACTGTATAGCACATGGAACCCTACTCAATAGTTTATAATAACCTGAACCTTTATAATCATGGAAAAGATTCTGAAAAAGAAGCTATATGTCACTTTGAGATACACCTGAAAGTAACACACCATGGTTAGCAGCTCTACTTCAATACAAATTTTTCATTTCTGTGAAATTAAAAAAGAAAGGTGTTGGCTATGGATGCTCAGAGGGTATCCACAGTCCTTTTTTTTTTTTTTAAGGAGTCAAGAATACAGAGAATTTCAGAAACATTAGATTCAATGTGACTATGACACCTCACACAAGGAGCCTCAACCAGCACCGAGGCCACAGATGTCTGGTTTGAGGCAACCTGAAATGCAGCCCATAATGAGTCCCAGGGAGCAGACCCAAGGTCAACACCAAGGCAGCTGGCCAAGGGGGCTTCCTTCTTTGGCTGGGACCACAAGGAAAGCCCTAAACACCCAGGACGACCCGACAAGGAGGCCCTGTGCAGCCCCCGAGACAGGGCACAGCCCACCGGAGCAGCCCCAGCCCAGGAACAAGGAGGCCTGGCTCCAATATGCAGTTCTCATCTGCACCTCTCTCTGGTCCTGCTGCCTGGGGGCTCTCTGCTTCCTTCTCTCTCTGTCATTCTCCCCCTCCAACAACACATCCTCCAGACATCAGCAAGACACCCAAAGCGAAATGAGGAGAGAGTGAAGAGAAACCTGATCTAGGAGCAACGGGTGGGGTGAAGCGCTTCTAAAAGCAACATACCCTCCTGTGTTTGTGAATCACCCCCTCATTCATTCAACAAACAGGCACCCAGTGCCTGCCACATTCCCAGCACTGCTCTGGGGGCTGGAAAACAGACACTGCCTCGGCCCCCGCCCCTGCCCCTGGGGAAGGGAGACAGAAATAAACAAGATAAATAAATGAAATGGACAGCATTTAAGACAGCAATGAATGCTAAAGAAAAGTATGAAGCAGAGAAGGTGGGGAAGAAGTGCAGAGGGAGCGGCACTGTTGGCAGGGTGAGGCCAGGTACAGAGTCAGCTCCCACTGACTGCTCTCAGAGGATGCCTTTATTGTCTTTTAATGAGAGGATAACCAGCTAACAATATTGTGATGGCTTTTGACATACCTCGACATGAATCAGCCACGGGTATACATGTGTCCCCTCCCTCCTGAGTCTCCTCCCCACCTCCCAGCCCGTCCCACCCCGCTTGGTTGTCTCAGAGCACACGGTGGGAGTTCTCTGCACCACACAGCAGATTCCCACGGCTGATCTGTTTTACATATGGCAATGTGTATGTTTCAATGCTGTTCTCTCAAATCGTCCCACCCTCTCCTTCCCGGAGGATGTCCTTAGATTATCTGTGAAGCCATCTCACTCTTGGAATCCCCAAGTCCCACTGGGCCTGAGACTCTGCCTTCCAGCTTTGGCTCCCCCGCCCCATTTCATGCCTGCTGATCTTCTTCCTACTGCCTGGGAGCTCCCGTGTCTAGATTTCAGTAACTGAACTACAAACACCCCTCACTGCTTACAGAAAAGTCTTCCCACCTGGTTGAAGCCAGTTAGTCGCTTGAACCTGTCTTCAAACAACCCACTGCAAGCCCAAAGCGTGGCACGGTTGGATGCATGACATGCATCCGCACTGGAAAGCAGGCACAACAGATGTCCAGTAACAGGAGCCCAGACTGCTTGAATAAACTAGTGCACACGTGTTTAGTCACTCAGTAATGTCTGACACCGTGACCCCGTGGACTGTAGCTCGCCGGGCTCCTCAGTCCGTGGGATTCTCCAGGCAAGAACACTGGAGTGGGTTGCATACCCTCCTCCGGGGGATCTTCCCAACCCAGGGATCGAACCTGGGTCTCCTGAGTCTGGTGCATTGACAGGTGGATCATTTCCTGCTGGGCCACCAGGGAAGCCCTGAGTAAACTAGGCATCTGCTCAAAGAACTATGAAGTCGCCATCTGACATTGTAACAGGGTTTCTCACCTCAGCACTGTTGATATTTGGGGCCGGAAGATTCTTTGGAATGCACTGCAGGATGTTAGCAGCCCCCCTAGCCTCTACCCGTTAGACGCCAGTGGCAACCCACCCCCCACTGGTTGTGACAACCAAACATGTCTCCTGACATGGCCAGCAGTCCCCTGCCTGGCAAAATCACACCCCTCTATTGAGAATCACTGCATTAGAAATACAAAGGCTATGTCAAAATATGGAAAAGTGAGTGAAAAATCAGAACAGTGTGACAAAGAATTTCTTCCTGATTCATGAGTTTATTCCTACCATCTTACAAAGGAATACAATGATCTATCAGATCTCATTATGCACTTAATGATTTGCCGTTTTAAAAAAATAAAAAATTAATAAAAGCAGAAAATCTGGAGCATATTGCCCCCATAATAGAGGGAAAACAAACCAGCAGCAACAACAAAAACAAACAAAAAACATCATGCACAAACACCTCTATGATGTACCTTTCCTGGAATTATTATGACATTAAAAAAAATGAAAATAGTTTGATTTGCTGGGCTAGCAGGATTGTAGGTAATATTTTCTACTTTGGTGTTTTAGTGTTATTATGAAATTACGTAGTGAAGTAATTACATTTTTGAAATCTCTCTCTGAGGTAAGTCTCTCACATGGCAACAGTGATGGGGAGCTGTGGTTTGATGGGCATCTATGGGATTTTGTTAATGATGGTAGAATTCAGAGGAGAAAAGTCTGGCCTCGCTGCTTTAGGGCAGCTCACTCCTTCAAAAGATAGCTCGCCAGATAGCAGGAGGGGCAGGATTTCGCCTCGAGTATGATGGAAATGACACCACCATCTGAAAGACAGAACTCCAAACCTCCAGGTGTGACTCTAAAAATGACTCTTCTGAAAAGCAAGCTTTGGGGACATTGGGACTCTGTTTGAAAAATCGTATGGTCCCCCTACCACACCACCCCAGACTTTCTGGCCAAATTTCATGCCTATTTCAAGGGAGTACTGCAACTCCTGCTTAATAACCGACCCAAATGTTCACAAGCTACATCTTTTCTTCCTATGTGGCAGCACAGTTGATTGCAGTTGGCTGGAAAAAAATCAAGTCTTTGCTAATGACTAAGGGTAACAAAATGGAAAAGCACAAAACCTAACTGAAAATCTAGGTCATCTCTCTTGTAAAATGCTTCTTACTTCTTTTCAGTTGTGTGTGTGTGTGTGTGTGTGTGTGTGTGTGTGTGTGTGTGCGCGCGCGCGCGCGCTCAGTTGCTAAGTCATGTCTGAGCCTTCTGCCACCCCATGGACTTTAGCCCGCCAGGCTCCTCTGTCCATGGGATTTCCCAGGAAAGAATACTGGAGTGGGTTGCCATTTCCTCCTCCAGGGGATCTTCTGGACCCAGGGATCAAACCCAGATTTCCTGTGTTGGTGGACAGTTTACCGCTTGAGCCATCTGAGAAGGCTATTCAGTTAGCAGAGCACCTTAATACCCACCTCCTTCCCGTCTCTCCTTCATCTGAGTATGACAGCCATCATTCTCAACACCCACTGTGCAGGGGCGTGATCCTTGATAGCCATTCTTCCGAGTTTTGACATAAAGAAAACGTTATGTTCTCTTCTTCCTCATAGCAGGATTCCTAACTAAAAGTTTCTGTCTCTTTCCAAATCAAGAGACATCAGAGATACAAAGAAGACCACGCCTACCCAACGAAAACTGACTCATCTGAAACAACCCTGAAGCTGGGAAAGATTGAAGGTGGGAGAAGGGGACGACAGAGGATGAGATGGCTGGATGGCATTGCTGACTCAATGGACATGAGTTTCGAGTAAACTCCAGGAGTTGGTGATGGACAGGGAGGCTGGGCGTGCTGCAGTCCATGGGGTTGCAAAGAGTCGGACATGACTAAGCCACTGAACTGAACTGAACCCAGTGAAAGCCACCCAAATCCCACGCGTCATGTCTGAGTACCCTGTAACACAATCCCTGCATTTGCTTAAGAGATGCTTGCATGCAGCAACCCGCAAAGTGGTTGTGCGTTCTTCCTATGTGCACGGCCCACCAATTTCTATCACTTTCTCTGGTACCATACATATGCTCTTAACTCACATCCAACACAGCACCCAGCAAAAGTAACTTACTATTGGCAGTGAATTAAGACGAGGAGGCTGGACAAAGCAGGCCAGTGCCAGACAGGAGTTCAGTGTACCTGTCAGAGACCGATAGCTTGGGTTCAAACCCCGCCATTTTTTAGTGATCTGACTCTGAAAAAAAAAAAAGATTAACTTTTTAACGCACATCAGTTTCTTGACCTGAAATCTGAAAAATGGAATGGTGACGGTGATGATGATGGCATAGCTGAGGAGAAGAGTTAAAATAAACCAGACAAACCCAGAGCTTCTAATAAGCACTCAGATGCTGTCATCATTAAACCATTGCAACTTCAGAGCCATTCCCTGCCACTGAGCTGCTGTGTGATCCCATCTTATTAACTAACCTTCCCCGTACCTAGTTCCCCAGTTGAGAAGCTATAGTCCTTATTGCATGGAGTTGCTATGAAAAAAACTTTATTACAATTGTATTTAGACTCTCTGCAATGAGCTCATAGAGCAAACCACCTCACCGTCACTCCAGGGAGCCCTGCAGAAGGCCAGCGGTCAGGGTCAGCCCAAGAACTCTGGTTAGATACAGGGAAAAAAAAAAGTGAAAGTGAAAGTCGCTCAGTCATATCTGACTCTTTGCCAGTCCATGGTAGAGTCCATGGAATCTCCCAGGCCAGAATACTGGAATGGGTAGCCGTTCCCTTCTCCAGGGGATCTTCCTAACCCAGGGATCGAACCAGGTCTCCCACATTGCTGGTGGATTCTTTACCAGCTGAGCCACCAGGGAACCCAAAGAATACTGGAGTGGGTAGCCTATCCCTTCTCCAGCAGATTTTCTGGACCCACGAATCGAACCGGGGTCTCTTGCATTGCAGGTGGATTCTTTACCAGCTGAGCTACCAGAAAAGCTAATAATAAAAATAATAAAAGCTGTCAAAGCTTAACCAGAGAAGAAATGCAGAAAGAAGCACAAAAAATATGTTACTCTGTCTTCCACATATAAGGAGACTTCTGATACTGCAGAGTTCAAAGAATCTCCTTACTCACTGCCCTGGTTGACCAGTGACCATGCCCCTGTCTGTTCTTAGGGTCCCCAGAATGTCACACATCATCTATCGTCTGTGGGCCTACTGACCATCCTTCTTTTAGAGAGGGACAATTTGGGGGGTAGGTATCAAATCCTTGCAGGTATAAAGATAGAAATCACATGGAGTTACTCTAGTTCTGAGTGAGCATCTGTCGTGAGGACCCCTCCCTGACTTGGCCCTGTAGACTAATACAGTGTGATTTTAATCTAAGCTAATAAAGAAAGCTGAGCACCGAAAAACTGATGATTTTGAATTGTGGTATGAAAGAAGACTCTTGAGAGTTCCTTGGACTGTAAGGAGATCAAACCAGTCAATTCTAAAGGAAATCAACCCTTAATGTTCACTGGAAGGACTGATGCTGAAGATGAAGCTCCAGTACTTTGGCCACCTGATGCAAAGACCAACTCATTGGGAAAGACCCTGACGCTGGAAAAGACTGAGAGCAAGAGGATAAAGGGGCAACAGAGGATGAGATGGCTGGATAGCATCACTGACTCAATGGACATGAATTTGAGCAAATTTTGGGAGATAGTGAAGGATGCGAAGCCTGGAGCACTACAGTCCATGGGGTTGCAGATTCTTATAGGACTTAGTGACTGAACAACAACCGCCCCAGATGTACACAAAATCTAAGGTGTGCCATTTGTGTTCTCTGATTCTCAGTCCTCTATACTCCGGACCTTCTAGAACTAACACCAAAAAAAGATGCCCTTTACATCGTAGGGGACTGGAATACAAAAGTAGTAAGCCAAGAGATACCTGGAATAACAGGCAAGTTTTGGCCTTAGAGTACAAAACGAAGTAGGTCAAAGGCTAACACAGTTTTGCCAAGAGAACGCACTGGTCATAGCAAACACCCTCTTCCAGCAACACAAGAGAAGACTCTACACATGGACATCACCAGATGGTCAATACTGAAATCAGATTGATTATATTCTTTGCAGCCAAAGATGGAGAAGCTCTATACAGTCGGCAAAAGCAAGACCAGGAGCTGACTCTGGCTCAGATCATGAACTCCTTATTGCCAAATTCAGACTAAAATTGAAAAAGTGGGGAAAACCACTAGACCATTCAGGTATGACCTAAATCAAATCCCTTACAATTATACAGTGAAAGTGACAAATAGATTCATGGGATTAGATCTGATAGACAGAGTGCCTGAAGAACTATGGACAGAGGTTCGTAACATCGTACAGGAGGTGGTGATTAAAACCATCCCCAAGAAAAAGAAATGCAAACAGCAAAATGGCTGTCTGAGGAGGCCTTACAAATAGCTGAGAAAAGAAGAGAAGCTAAAGGCAAAGGAGAAAAGGAAAGATATGTCCATCTGAAAACCGAGTTCCAAAGAATAGCAAGGAGAGATAAGAAAGCCTTCCTCAGTGATTGATGCAAAGAATAGAGGAAAACAATAGAATGGGAAAGACTAGAGATCTCTTCAAAAAAATTATAGATACCAAGGGAACATTTCAAGCAAAGATGAGCACAGTAAAGGACAGAAACTGCAGGGGCCTAACAGAAGTAGAAGATACTAAGAGAAGGTGTCAAGAATACACAAAAGGACTATACAAAAGAGATCTTAATGGCCCAGATAATCACGATGATGTGATCACTCACCTAGAGCCAGATATCCTGGAATGTGAAGTCAAGTGGATCTTAGCAAGCATCACTATGAACAAAGCTAGTGGAGGTAATGGAATTCCAGCTGAGCTATTTCAAAGCCTAAAAGATGATGCTGTGAAAGTGCTACACTCAATATGCCTACAAATTTGGAAAACTCAGCAGTGGCCACAAGACCACTGAAAAGGTCAGTTTTCATTCCAATCCCAATGAAGGGCAATGCCAAAGAATGCTCAAATTACCACACAATTGCACTCATCTCACATGATAGTAAAGTAATGCTCAAAATTCTCCAAGTTAGGCTTTAACAGTACATGAACTGAGAACTTCCAGATGTTTAAGCTGGATTTCGAAAAGGCAGAGGAACCAAAGATGAAACTGACAACATCCGTTGGATCATCAAAAAAGCAAGAGAATTCCAGAAAAACATGTACTTCTGCATCACTGGCTATGCTAAAGCCTTTGACTGCATGGATCACAACAAACTGTGGAAAATTCTTAAAGAGATGGGAATACCAGACCACCTTACCTGCCTCCTGTGATATCTGTATGCAGGTCACGGGGCAACTAAGCCTGCATGCCACAGCTACCGAAGCCTGAGTTCTGCAGCTCTGAAGCCCATGTGCCTAGAGCCCATGTTCCGCAACAAGAGAAACCACTGCAATGAGACGCCTGAGTACCAGAACCAGAGAGTAGCCCACACTCACAACTAGAGAAAGAAAACTAAACAAATTTTCAAAAATTGAATGAATGTTGATCTATCAACATGGATAGAGCTCAGAAACAACCTTGAGGAGAAGGAAAAAAAAGATGCAAAAGATGTGTTACAGCATAATACTTATGTGTGTAAAATGGATGCTTTAAACTATCCTAAAGGGTAAATACCAAATATATGATCATTGCCTTGGGAAAGGGTGGCGAGAAAGGAATTAGGTTAGAAGGGTTGGTTAAGGAGGTTTTCGGTGTATCTGGAGTATTTGATTTCTTTTTTTAAAGGCTAAAATCTATATAGTGAAATGCTAATGGTTTTAATTCTGGTTGGTAGGAACACAAGTATGGGTGTCTATTCAGTTATTCTTTACACTTTTTTTTAATTCCCCCAATTAAAAATGAAGTATGACCAAACTAGACAGCATATTAAAAAGTAGAGACATTACGTTGCCAACAAAGGTCCATCTAGTCAAGGCTATGGTTTTTCCAGTAGTCATGTATGGATGTGCAAGTTGGACTATAAAGAAAGCTGAATGCCAAAGAATTGATGCTTTTGAAATGTGGTGTTGGAGAAGACTCTTGAGAGTTCCTTGGACTGTAAGGAGATCCAACCAGTCAATCCTAAAGGAGATCAGTCCTGGGTGTTCATTGGAAGGACTGATGCTGAAGCTGAAACTCCAATACATTGGCCACCTGATGCAAAGAGCTGACTCATTTGAAAAGACCCTGATGCTGGGAAAGATTGAGGGCAGGAGGAGAAGGGGACGACAGAGGATGAGATGGCTGGATGGCATCACCGACTCAACGGACATGAGTTTGGGTAAACTCTGGCAGTTGGTGATGGACAGGGAGGCCTGGCGCGCTGCAGTCCATACGGTCGCAAAGAGTCGGACACGACTGAGCGACTGAACTGAACTGAATTGATGATCCCTTTAACGTGACATAGAAACGCTCTGTGATCTTCCTGCCCTGAACCATGTCCTGCCATTTTACTGTGCACACCCTACCTTCTCTACTGCACCAAAATACTCCCTCTTCCCTCACACCATGGCATGCCCAGCTGCCAGGACTCTGCCCATAAGGTCCCCTTGGCCTGTCCTGCCTCCCAAGAGCCCTCCATCTGCCGGGGATTTTCCTCTTCTTCCTTCAGCGCCCACTTTTCCTGCCACCAACTCTGTGAGGAGCTCTCCATCCTGCTCACACAGAAGGGGGAGCTCCCTCAGATTTTTCTGGCACAGACCTTGCTCTTTGAATATCCAGCATCCAACCCAGTTCATGGCACACAGTCTACACCCTGTTAAACCCTTTGAATAAAGGAATGAAATGGGAGATTCATCTAGTTTCTCATAAGCAAGACTCACCTCCATCAGTTCAGTTCAGTTCAGTCACTCAGCCGTGTCCCACTCTTTGCGACCCCATGAACCTCAGCACACCAGGCCTCCCTGTCCATCACCAACTCCTGGAGTCCACCCAAACCCATGTCCATAGAGTCAGTGATGCCATCTCATCCTCTGTCATCCCCTTCTCCTCCTGCCCTCAATTTTTCCCAGCATCAGGGTTTTTCCCAAAGAGTCAGCTTATCACATCAGATGGTCAAAGTATTGGAGTTTCAACTTCAGCATCAGTCCTTCCAATGAACACCCAGGACTGATCTCCTTTAGGATGGACTGGTTGGATCTCCTTGCAGTCCAAGGGACTCTCAACAGTCTTCTCCAACACCACAGTTCAAAAGCATCAATTTTTTGGCGCTCAGCTTTCTTTATAGTCCAACTCTCACATCCATACATGACCACTGGAAAAACCATAGCCTTGACTAGATGGACTTTTGTTGGCAAAGTAATGTCTCCACTTTTTAATATGCTATCTAGGTTGGTCTCATAACTTTCCTTCCAAAGAGTAAGCGTCTTTTAATTTCATGGCTACAATCACCATCTGCAGTGATTTTGGAGCCCAGAAAAATAAAGTCAGCCACTGTTTCCACTGTTTTCCCATCCATTTGCCATGAAGTGATGGGACCAGATGCCATGATCTTAGTTTTCTCAATGTTGAGCTTTAAGCCAACTTTTTCACTCTCCTCTTTCACTTTCATCAAGAGGCTCTTTAGTGCTTCTTCACTTTCTGCCATAAGGGTGGTGTCATCTGCATATCTAAGGTTATTGATATTTCTCCTGGCAATCTTGACTCCACCTTGTGCTTCCTCCAGCCCAGTGTTTCTCATGATGTACTATGCATGTAAGTTAAATAAGCAGGGTGACAGTATACAGCCTTTACATTCTCCTTTTCCTATTTGGAACCAGTCTGTTGTTCCATGTCCAGCTCTAACTGTTGACTCCTGACCTGCATACAGGTTTCTCAAGAGGCAGGTCAGGTGGTCTGGTATGCCCATCTCTTTAAGAATTTTCCACAGTTTATTGTGACCCACACAGTCAAAGGCTTTGGCATAGTCAATAAAGCAGAAATAGATGTTTTCCTGGAAATCTCTTGCTTTTTCGATGACCTGGCAGATGTTGGGAATTTGATCTCTGGTTCCTCTGCCTTTTCTAAATCCAGCTTGAACATCTGGAAGTTCACGGTTCACGTATTGCTGAAGCCTGACTTGGAGAATTTTAAGCATTACTTCACTAGCATGTGAGATGAGTGCAATTGTGCGGTAGTTTGAGCATTCTTTGTCATTGCCTTTCTTTAGGATTGGAATGAAAACTGACCTTTTCCAGTCCTGTGGCCACTGCTGAGTTTTCCAAATATGCTGACATATTGAATGCAGCACTTTCACAGCATCGTCTTTCAGGACATCTGCACAGATATACATTAAATGCCAGTTGAAAGAAACAAAACTATTTCTAGGTCATGAACTCCATGTTCCTAAGAAATTTTTGCAACAAATAAGAAAAAGGCAAGAGAAGGCAGGGGTAGCCATCTTCAGATATATGAAAGGCTTTAAGAAGAACTGCTCCATGTCCAGTAAGTACTGAGACAAATAGTGTGAATTATAGCTTGGAAGATACCGATTAGATGTTGAAAAGAACTTAATAGGAGCAACATAATAATGGGAAAATACATGGTTTTGGAGGCAGACAGACCCAACAATAAATTTCAGTGCTTCTCCTTTGATGGCTGTTTAACTTTGGGGATGTTATTTTATCTCTCCAAACCCCAATGTCTTCATCTCCAGGGTGGACATAATAATACCTACTTTACATGTTACTGCAAGCATCAAGGGCACATGTAAAGCCCTTGGCATATGGTGATCACTTCCCCTAAATCATCATGGACCTAAAATAGGAAACCCCTCTCTTGCAATTTTTCAGATTAGATCATGCAACAGTTGGTTAGTAGAAGTCCTAGTTCAAAGCAGGAGAATGGATTCCAGGAACCTTGGATCCTTCAGGTCTATTGTATCATAGAAAAGATACACTCTTCATTGAAAAAGACCCTGATGCTTGGAAAGATTGAGGGCAGGAGGAGAAGGGGATGACAGAGGATGAGATGGTTAGATGGAGTCACCGACTCGATGGACATGAGTTTGAGCAAGCTCTGGGAGATGGTGATGGACAGGGAGGCCTGGCATGCTGCAGTCTATGGGGTCTCAAAGAGTCAGACATGACTGAACAACAGCTCGAGGAAAGGGGTCTTAACTTAGGGAGTTAGACCATCCAGAACAATGAGGTCACCATCAGAGCTACCTGTTATTTTTGTGAACAGGTATTCTGCAATGGTATTTTTCTTTTTTCCCTTTAAAAAGAGATGTCACTTGTAGTTCTGATAACAGCTTAGGCTAAACTGTTTAGCATTTTCATTTTAAAAGGTGATACTTAAACTGTCTTTTTAAACCTTCAGTGTAAAAGGTGATAGTTAAACTGTCTTCCTTCAGCCCTAACATCAACACCTCCCCTGTTCCTGCCCTGATAAGAGTCTCAGGATTGTGCTTGAACCTCACTTCTCCTTTCCCCTCTTCTCCCCGCTGGAGACAGAAATGAGGCCCTGCTCAAGGCTCTTTGAGATTCTTTGCTGCTCCAACCCGCTCATGCTCAGACCCTAGAGGAGACGCTGATCTGATTCTAGTAGTCTCCATTTGTAATGAGATCCATTTCTCAGCCTACCCTAGGTGAGGAATGTGTCTCTTGGACAAAAAGGTTAGGATTCACCTTTGATGTGAAAAATACATGATCCAGAATCAACAGGTCTGGAGGAGCTGGTGTGAACGACGGGGTGCCAGTCACCCCACAGTACCTCTCTTCCACCCTCTGCTCTGCCCTTTGCCCTCTGCCATCTCCCGCCAGCCGCCCCAAGGAGAGTGACAGCAAGTGTCCTCCACTGAACTCCCGACAACGTGTTCTGTAATTAACACTGCCCTTCCCCCGTGGAACCACAGCACCTTTTACACTCGCCTTCTCCCAACAAGTGACAGAGAAGGCGCTGATTGCCTTCATAGCTTGTGACAGGGTTCAATACATAATGAACAAACTGTCATAATAGCTTGATAAAGGCACTTTGTAAAACACATGGAACAAGTAATTAAAAAAAAAAAAAAAACTTTAAATGAAGGTTCAATTCCAAAGGGAAGAATGCCTTTGGGTTTTTTGACAAAGCAAAATATTCCAAAATTCAATTGTTTAATATGGCTTTCCCCGAAGCTCTAGCACATATTAATTCTCATTTCAAGGCAGCATGTTTATTTTAGTTCCAACCTACTTTCAATGGTAGGTAATTAGGGAAACTAAAAGTGCATATCTTATTGCTTAATTTAAAGTCTACCACTGTGTTTCTCAGCCTTTCTTGGGATGTGTCTTAATGACACAGAACGATGAAAGAGTTTTATTCAACTTTAACTGCATGAGAAAGGCAGTGAATAAAAGTCAGGTTATATATGCTGATTTTTAAAAGAAATCTTGCCTTATGATTTTAAACACCAGCTTTTGCACATACAAGCTCAGTTGCTGGGTAATAAATTGCACCAGAATTTCTTGGAGCCCCCGAAATCATTGTTCCAGTGATTTCTTTGAAGTCCCAACACTCATCCCATGATTTCCACCAGTGTCACCAATAAAAATTGTCTTGAGTGGCCATTGTGGAAATCACAAGTGCTTCTGGAGTGTCTTTCTATCTAAAGATAGGGAGGAATCCACATCAGAAACAAGAACAATTGTGTAGAATCACAAGCTACCTATGTTGGCAGAGACTTAGAACACAAACTGTGTGTGTTCAAGCAAACTACGCAACACAAATACAGTTCAAGCCCATGTGTCATCTCACATTTTCTAGCAGCCACATTTTTTTAACATGAAATTAATGTTAACAATTTATTTAACCCAATATTTGCAAGATATTATTTAATGCTTAATTAATATAAAAATTATTAATGAAATATTTTACATGCTTTCTCATATTAAGTTTTCAAACTCTGAAGAGTATATATACTTACACACATCTCAATTTGGCTACTAAATTTTCAGTCGTTAAAGTTAAATGTAGCCTTGTGAAAACCACAAACTTTCTTTGGTTTTGGGGTTTTTTGTTTTTAATTGAAGTTTAGGTGATTTACAGTATTGTGTTAGATTCTGGTGTACAACAAAGTGATTCAGTTATACACATATATCCTTTTTCAGATTCTTTTTCATTATAGGTTATTCCAAGATACTGAATATAATTCCCTGTGCTATACAGCAGGACCTTGTTGTTTATCTATTTTATATAAAAGCCATATACCAAGCTAATGCCAAGCTCTTAATTTATCCTTCCCCACCCATCTCCCTTTTGGTAATCAAAGTTTGTTTTCTATGTCTGTTTCTATGTCTCTTTCTGTTTTGTAAATAAATCCGTTTGTATCGTATGTTAGATTCCACAAATAAGTGATATTTTATGGTATTTGTCTTTGTCTGACTTACTTCACTTTGTCAAATAATGTCTAGGTCCATCCATGTTGCTGCTGCTGCTGCTGCTAAGTCATTTCAGTCGTGTCCAATTCTGTGTGACCCCATAGACGGCAGCCCACCAGGCTCCCCCGTCCCAGGGATTCTCCAGGCAAGAACACTGGAGTGGGTTGCCATTGCCTTCTCCAATACATGAAGGTGAAAAGTGAAAGTGAAGTTGCTCAGTCGTGTCCGACTCTTAGCGACCCCATGGACTGCAGCCTACCAGGCTCCTCCATCCATGGGATTTTCCAGGCAAGAGTACTGGAGTGGGGTGCCATTGTCTTCTCCACCATGCTGCAAATGGCATTATTTCATTCTTTTTTATGGCTAAGTAGTATTCCACCGTGGGCTTCCCTGGAAGCCCAACAGTAAAGAATTCACCACCAATGTGGGAGACACAAGAGACATGGGTTTGACCCCTGGGTCAAGAAGATGGAGAAGGAAATGGCAACCCACTCCAGTACTCTTGCCTGAAGAATCCCGTGGACAGAAGAGCCTGGCGGGCCACAGTCCATGGGGTCGCAAGCAGCTGGACACAGCCTAGTGCCTAAACAACAACGAGTATTCCATCGTGTGTATGTACCAATCTTCTCTGAGCTCCAGTCCACGGGGTTGCGACGTGAGACACGACTGAGCGACTAAGCCCAGCAGAGCCCACATCTTCTGTGCCTGTCCATCCGCTGACGGGCGTTCAGGTCACTTCTGTGTCTTGGCCACTGTAAAAGGCGCCGCTATGAACACGGGGTGCACGCACCTTTTTGAATTCTAGTTTTCTCCAGATAGATGGCCGGGAGGGGGGCTGCTGGAGCCTACGGCAAGTCTATTTCAGTTTGTTTACAGAACCTCCACAGTGGCTGCACCCGTTTACGTTCTCCCAACAGTGTGGCAGGGTCTCCTTTCCTCCACAACTTCTCCAGTGTTCATTGTCTGTGGACTTTCTAATGACGGCCATCTTGTCAGGTGTGAGGTCACACTTCACTGTAGTTTCGATTTGCATTCCCTGATAATTAGTCATGTTGAGCATCTTTTCCTGTACCTACTGGTTCTCTGTATGTCTTCTTTGGAGGAAAGTCCGTTTAAATCTTCTACTAATTTTTTGACTGGGTTGTTTGTTTTTGAGTTGTATAAGCTAAAGCAATGAAGGCTAATTTTTTCCTCCAGCTTTATTGAGGTATAATTGGCAAATAAAATTGTCTATATTTAAAATACAAATTGATAATGTGATATACATATACATTGTGAATTGATTATTGTAATCAAGTTAACTAACACACCAATCACCTCACTTACTTTTTTTTTTCCTGGTGAGAACACTTAAGATGTACTCTCAATAAATATCAAGTATGGGATACAATACTTTTAACAATCTCACCATGATGTACATTAGATTTGTGGAACTTAGTCCTCTTATAACTGAAAGTTTGTACCCTTTGACCAATATCACCCATGTCCCCACCCCTCCAACCCCTGGCAACCATTATTCTACTCTGCTTCTATAAATTTAAATTATTTCTTTAGATTCCCATATAAGTGATATCATACAGTATTTGCCTTTCTCTATCTGGCTTATTTCACTAAGCATAATGTTCTCCAGGTTCATTCATGTTGTCGCAAATGGCAATATTTCCTTACTTATGGCTGAATAATATTCTATTGTGTAAATATACCACTTCTTCTTTATCCAGTCATCTATTGACGGCACTTGGGTTTGCTTCCCTGTCTTGGCTGTGGTGAATAATGCTGCGATGAGCATGGAGCTGCAGATCTCTCTTTAAGATATTTCTTTTGTTTTTTTCAGATATTTGTCCTTGATTAAGGACAAAAATTAAGAAATGCAATTCCTCAGTTGCACCAGCCACATTTCCAGTACTTGGAGACCACATGTGACTAGGCCACTGTATTGCAGAGTGCAGCTCTGAAGTTCTTATAATCCAGGGCCTCTTGGTCCAGGAATCGTAAACAAGGTTTTACCAGGACCTGAACTCTGCCAACAATGAGGATTCTACAAAGTAGCCCAGTCAGGTAGACAGAAAGTTCTTCCTTACATTGGGCTGAAAACTTCTGCCCTCTCATTTGCATCTTCACATCCCAGCTTTGTTTTCCACAAAGTCGGTCCCCTCCGTGGGGGTGGGAGTATGATGGGTGGAGCCCACACAGTCTCCAGAGACCAAAGAAGCCCAGCTCAGGTCACCTGGGGTCCCCTCCCTACTGCCCATGTCTGTTTGCCTTTGACCATATAAAAGGAGTCAGGCTTTCTGAGAAAGCCCTTTCTCACTCCTGTCCCCTTGATTAGGACAGAGAGTAGAGAGGACAAGAAGAATGGTTAATAACTGCCTTTCCCTGAGGCAAAGCAGCGGCTCTGCTTTTTCTTGACTCACGCCATACAAGGCAGCTGCAGAACAGTGACCCTAAATGACGCAAAAAAAAAAAAAAAAAAAGATCTCACATAAACCTGAAAATCCTTAGTGCCTGGCCCTGGGAGATTTTTCAGAGGAAGCCCTTTTGAAGGAAAGATAAGCAAAGTGGCGTGAAACAGTTAAACTTTCACAGGTACATCAATAATAGTTTCGCGTAACTGAGGTCATCTGGTCCAGGCTGTCACCATGGATGCCTTATCCCACCGCCTATCCGCACTCTCACCCCATTCTCACACACCCCACCTCTGTAACTCTTTTTAGGAACACAGCCTGTGTCCTAGATTTTCCTCTGAATTTATGTAATCCAGTACAGCTCCCTAAATAAATACACACAGAATTTGGGCGGCTGGTCGAGGCTGGTATTACAAAACTGAGACCTCATATATGCTTTCCTGCACCTGGCTTTTCTCATATAACTCTCAACTGCACGGAGAAGCCAAGCCTCCTCTGTCTCGCTGAGCCAAGGACTGGCTCCCAGATCTGTGAGCTGGCGCGAGACAAAAGGCCAGGTTTCTGGCAGCCCCTCGCACACACTTGCAGGCTCCGGGCTCTGCTCCGTCTTCGCCGCACAAGTCCATGGCCCACCTGGAAAAGCAGACTTGAAGCTACAAAGACTCCCCAGGCCTCCAGGCAGCTGGAAACGGCTCTGCACGCATCACCAGCCCGCTGCCTGGGTGCGCTGGGAAGGCAGCAGAGTCCTGCGCCCCGCGCCCCTCGTGCGGCACACCCGGCGCTTTCGCCCCCAGTGACCACGCCTTCCTTTTTTCCGTGTTGCAGTCACACACACCCCTTCTCTCCACTCCCAAGGCTGGAGTTGCAGCCAGGAAATTGAACCGCGAGCCAATAATTGGAGGCCTGACAGGTCTGCAGGTGTGAATGGAGTTCTTTATTTGAAGAAGCAATTATGCAGCAGATCCAGGCAGGAGCGCATTTATCTCGGGAAGCATTCAATCGCCACCCCTTACTTTGCTCACTTCCCTCTCTCCCATCCGGCCCTCCCGCCCACACCCAGGCAGTAGGGACACCCGCACCCCACCCCGGACAGAGACCCAGAGGGCCCTTAGTACCGCTTGTCCTCAGGGAGAGAATGGAACTACACTCCCCAAAATGTTTCATGCGTCAGTGCCCAAGTACCACCGGAAATCATGAGGAAGGAAATATTTCCTTCATCCATTTTTAATTCCTGCAGATCGTAATGACGTTCTTTGGAAAATTAATACTTAACCACCTTCCCTTAGATTTTTCAGACCCGAGGAGGACGGAGATGAAAAGCTTTCAGTTAATAGCTTAGTTTATTCTGGTGTCATTTCTTTTATTTCCTTTCAGCTGGTTATTTATGGTTTAAATTTTTTGCACCCTGGTGCTTGGCCTGCTTTCCTCGGGAGGATAATTAAGAAAAAGAATTTAGATGTTCAGGCATTGCTTTCTCTTTTTTTACCATTGGACTGGAGGCAGTCGAAGTGTTTAGGGGAGAGGGGAGGAAATATAAGAGAAAAAAGCAAACAGTTCTGTAGTCACCACCAAAACCCCAGAATGAAATCTATTATTTCCCTAAAGTGCATTAAGGTGTTATTCTTGGCATTTGGGATGGTGCGACCTATTATTCTAACACTCAATGTGTTCTGTTAGGCAAACAGCTAAATGACAGGACTCCTGTGTGTGGACAGATTTCCACAGAACTCATCTGTGACCAAATGTTCCTATAATTGAAATGGGATCAAGATTCTCCAAAGTGTGTGCACCCAACAGCTGACCCGGTCTTGTACCAAATCCAAGGGCCTGTAAGACAAATGGGATCAGAATGGAAGCCAAAATAAAAATGGAAAAAGTGCTACTTAGGTTACATAAAGAAGTCAGTGTTTAATTAGACAGGGGCTATGAATCGCAGCCTTCAAAATAAAATTGAGGGGTGAAAAAAACAATAAAACTTTCTCCATGAGTGACTCTTTCTACCCTTGACAACAATGATAATGAAACTGACAAATACACCTCGGAGGCTGGCTGCAAGAATCAAATCGATTTATTTAATAATTTAGGAATCACTTCCAGCCATCTTTCCCATTAAAATCTAGGGGCCATTGTATTCTCTATTTCCTTGGTTCCTTTCTCTTCCCTTAGTTATGCCTCGCTGGCTTTAATAAATAAGTAATACAGAGTGGGGGAAACCACTTATCTGGAGTGCTTCAACTTTGTCTTCACCCTGCGGGGCTCTCTGATTCTTTGCTACCTGGAAATAAATGGAGTCGGGAATAATCTTTTCTCCTAGAAAGGTTGGGGCGGCAGCGTTGTACCTCTCAGAGTGGTGTCAGCAGCCCCAGAGTCCAGAGCACTGCTCTATCCCCAAGAACTGTGAAGTAAATACCAGGTTAAGACAAGCTTCAAGGCGAGAGCTCATTCTGAATGCAGAGCGTGTGTGCCCAGGCGACATCCCCCCAGTAAATGGCAAGAAACCACGGCCACTGGTAGGGGAATTCCGAGGGCATCAAAGTAAACTGTGATCATTTGTAGTTTATTGCTCAAAAGCGAGGGCTGCTGAACCCAACTGCAGTTATGTTTCTTCCTGATGCTTAGAAGAAAATGGGAAAGAGATTGCTATTATATAGGAGGTCTCAGAAAGCAGGCTTGCTGACGGGCAGGATTGTGGCTGCCCTCTACTATATACTTCCTCCCCTCTCCCTCTGTGACAGGCATGCCTACCCCCCCTCCCCGCTCCCCGCTCCCACTGATGCCTCTGGGAGGCCTGGAAGCCCAAAAAGTCACCACGCACCTGGAGTGGCCAAGACCTGGCTCCCCGCAGAAACCACAGCTGGCCATCAATTGCTCTGATGCCATCCCCCCACCCCCACCCATCAGCCTAAGGGAAACCTAAGGCCATCAGCAAGGCCAGCATCCATTTCCCAGCCCCCAAGGGTCACCTCCCCAGGTCCCTTTATCTGCACCAGCCATTTGTACTATTTACAGGTCTTTCTCTGACCTTTTGCAGAATTACTCCCCACTGGAAAGCCTGGCCCCTACAGTTTCCCTACCCCTGTCTGTAGCACCAATAATTTGCTTTTTCCCTGTAAGATTTGGTTTAGGCATGAGCCACACCCCTGCCCCACAACACAGAGGACCTGCATTTCTTGCCCCTGATCACTTGATAATGTAATTGTCTGCTTACATGCCTTCTTGGTCTTGAATCCCATTCTTAGCAAATGCCCTACACACACAGTAGGTGTTTAATCAATGTACGTAAGCTAGATGTTGAGGAGAGCTGAGGTGGCTCACTGCCAGGGGTCCTGGGCACTTTCCGGATATTTTAGTGGGGGGAAGGGAAGGGGTGGGGAGCTGAAGTGCTTTGTCTCCCCTGGAAACCAGCATCCCTGGTCTTCACCCAGCAGCTGTCATGAAGGTAATTTATCCCTGCCAGAAAAACATGGGCACCCAGCCACGTGGCAACTTCTCTCCTTCCACAAATTAATGATGATTCTGGTGTTAATTCCATAAATAATTCATGAAGTCAAACATAAGGTATCTCAAAGTCCCTGCCAACCATGCTGAGCCGGTTCACTCATGGGAGAACTCTAAACACCAACCTGGAAGCCTCTTTGCAGGTTTGCAGGAAGTTCTGGCTATTCTGTCCATGGAATTTTTCAGGCGAGAATCCTGGAGTGGGCTGCCATTTCCTTTTCCAGGGGATCTTCCCAACCCAGGGATCAAACCTATGTCTCCTGCATGGCAGGCAGATTCTTTACCCACTGAGCCATCAGGGAGGCCCTGATATAGCTCCACACACATTCAATTTAGCTAAGTGCCCTTTATTACATAAATAGTCATTGAGCACCTCATCTGTGCTGGGCACGGTGCTGAGTGAAACTGAATAAAGGACTCGGTATCTGGTAAAGAATCTGCCTGCAATGCAGGAGACCTGGGTTTGATCCCTGGGTTAGGAAGAGCCCCTGGAGAAGAGCATGTCAACCCACTCTGGTATTCTTGCCTGGAGAATCCCATGGACAGAGGAGCCTGACAGATTACAGTCCATGGGGTCCCAAAGCGTTGGACATGGCTGAGAGACTAACACTTTCACTTTACATCTCAATGTAGAGAATTCAGGGAGAGCAAAGTGGTAGATTAAGAGTGATTTACTAGAATAAGATGCTTGTGTGGCTTACAAGAGGGCAGGCAGGAGATGCCACACCCAAGAACTTAGCGGGCTACAATTTTATAATCAAAGGAAAAGTGGGGAGGGGGAGAAGAATATCTTTGTCTTTTTTGAGTTCGTGTGTGCTAAGTCGCTTCAGTCGTGTCCAACTCTATGCAACCCTCTGGACTGCAGCCCGCCAGACTCCTCTGTCCATGAGATTCTCCAGGCAAGAATACTGGAGTGGGTTGCTGTGCCCTCGTCCAGGGGATCTTCCTGACCCAGGGAGTGAACCTGCATCGTGTATGTCTCCTGCATTGGCAGGCGGGTTCTTGACCACCAGCCCCACCTGGGAAGCCACTTTCTTGAGTAAACATCACGTTTGCATCATCCTTTCCTCCTCCAGATTGGTCAGGGGAGTTTTCTTGTCCCTACATGGTCAAGCTAGGTCTAAAATTTACTGTTTTTAATGTGTTCAGAGAGCCTGTCCTAGGGATCACTAACTTATGACCTCACTGGGCAGAGTGTGGGTCTCACACTGCCATTGTTTCATTGTGTTGAGGCATGCCTGTGCTTCTGTGTGTGGTTTTGTTGCTAAGCAAGCCTGCTTGGTTTTGCAGTTAAGCAAGCCTGCTTTCTCGAGTAATTACTAACTTACAGGGGTCTCCTATATGTCTTCTACTTGTGATCCCATCCTGGGATTAACTAATCACCTACTTTGTCCCTTCGCTCTGTCCCTGAGGGCACGGTGCTATGGGACAGGCCCTAATCCCACAAAGCCAGCCCCGCGAAGGGGGATGTTCTCCACAACCCCAAACACTCAGCCTGCAGGAGCGATGTGCTGGCTTCCCAGAGACTGGCGTCTAAGCCTTAGTAAGAACAGAAGATGCTCCTGACTGAACTACAGACTCAGAAGTGAACTTGCTGGCGGCTGGATACTCCGCCTGTGGGTACACATGTAAATGATGTCGCTGCGACCCCCACCCCCACCCCTAGGATGCGCTCCACGAGCAAGAGAATGCATGAGACCACTTTCCCGGGTCCCTTGCCTGGCCTGAGGTCCCTGAAAGAAACTGGGGGGAATCAGACCACGAGGTTCGGGCATCCCGGGTACCTGCCCCCCGCCCTCATTCAGGGAAAGTCGCCTCACATTTCTGAACACCAGTTCCTCAGCTGTGAATTGCAGGGAGTGGACTCACTGGTCTCAAGGGTCTCTTCCAGATAGAATATTCTGTATCTTTGTTCAGTAGCAGCAGGAGGAAGAAAATAAAAGTCTACATAGCCAGAGTAAAGTAATAAGAATTTTAAAACAAGCTATATACCTGCTGACTTTTTAATATACTATTTCTGGCCAGGAAAAAAAAAAAAAAAAAAAACTGTATTATGCAAAATAAAACGCTCTTGAAAGCTCCCATAACCTCTCCGTGTGCGTTTCATTTCACAGGTGTGGTGTATTTCATGCTGTGACGGCTCTGTGTAATAGGGGCTCTGAAACCCAATCACTGATAAGGCTCTATTTAGACCACCGGGTACCAGGAGTAGACATTTCCTGTGCATCACTGGCTGGTTTTATGGCTCAGAGCATTTGCATAAAGTCAAACAATTATCCCCAGGGGGGTGGATCATTTGCTCCTGCTTTTCCTTGCCTGAAGTTGGGAGTCCTCAAACCCCTCTTTTAGGTTTCATGTCCCTGACTGACAACTGAGGCCATCCACTCAGCAACAAGCCCCAGGGACCTAGGTCGATCCCACCAGCTGCCGGGACCCAGGGCCTTCTCTTCTGGAAACTCCCTGAAGGAATCTGGCATCTTCCAACATCAGGCCAGTCCTGGGAGTGCTTGTTCAGCAGCGTGGCTGGACACCTCTCTCCGAGTTTCCGATTCCGTGGGTCTGGGTGGGCTAGACCCACCTCGGCAACTGCAACCCCAACAAATTCACAGCGACGCTGATGGTGCTGGTCCCAGACCACACTTTGAGAACCACTCGACTTGAGAGCATATAGTAGCGAGTTCCTGGTCGACTCTTAAGAAGAAGGGGTTCTGAAAGATGATCAGCCTCTGCCTCATGAATGACAGACAAGGCAGAGTTCTCTGAAGCTGAGCCTCCCCTTAGGAAGGTGTCAGTATCTCCCAACTAGGTTTCCAACCCTGCCTCCAGAGATGGGTGTTTTCCTGGTGGCCATTCTGGATATGGGGGCTGGGGGGTCAGAGGAGGGAGCTTGGAGGAGAGTCAATGACTCGCTGCTCAGGCAAAGTCTGCAGTCTGCTCTGGGAAAGGGTCTTCCTCTGAGTCTCAAGTAGAAACTCTTCTCCTCAACATCTCATTGTTCCCTAAATCCTTGGGCCAGCAGCATCAGGATCACCTGGGAGCTCATTAGAAGTGTGGAATCTTTGTCCCCTGCTCCAGGCTGCCGAACCAGAATCTGCATTTTTAACGAGACTCCCAGCGATTTGTAGGCACATGGAGGTACTTCCTTAAGGGACGTAGGATGCGGAGAAACAGCTCCAGCACCAAGGAGAGGAGTACTTCAAGGATGAATCTTCCTCTCAGGAGGACTTGAGCCTGAGTTGGAGTCTAATTTGGAGAGAAGTGGGGTGCAGGGGGGACCTACACACACAGCAACACCCAGGCATGTCCGAGGGTCCAGAACAATGGTAGCCTAATTGCCTCTAGTCCTGAAAATCACTCAGTCGTGTCCACCTCTTTGCAACCCCATGGACTGTAACCTGCCAAGCTCCTCTGTCCATGGAATTCTCCAGGAAAGAAAACTGGAATGGGTAGCCATGCAATCAATGCATGAATCTGGCTGGTATGTGACAAGAGACAGCTTCCCTGGCAGTTCAGACAGTAAAATGTCTGCCTGTGATGCGGGAGACCCAGGTTTGATCCCTGGGTCAGGAAGATCCCCTGGAGAAGGAAATGGCAACCCACCCCAGTATTTTTGCCAGGAGAATCCCAAGGACAAGAGAGTGATGACACCTCTGACCTACTGGAATGCATCCTTTCTAAAGCCTTTCAGCTTTGAAACTCACTGTGCTCACCAAACAGAAGTCTTAGCAGGCTGGGCTCCGTCTGCAGAGCGCCCAGGTTTTGCTCCCTGCCCTAAAGTAATAACCACATTGGTTAAAATGCCTTGGCCACTTACAACTTGCCAGGACTGTCGTCATGATTCCCATTTTATATTTAAGAAAACTGAGGCCAAGGCCAACCTAGTCACCCATCCTCCGATTACGCAGCCTATAGAGAACAGAGCTCAGCTGTGAAGGCACGCAGTGGAGCCCAAGAGGCACAACACAGCCTCCTCTAGAGACAGCCATGCCCGCATGTGCAGATGGCATCTCTCTCGGAGGCAGGGAGAAGCAGACTCTCCCCGAAGAAACCAGACCTCGTCAGGTGGTCTTAAGACAAACTTTATCACCCAAACGGGGATGTGTTGTTGAGAATAGAAAGTGGAGCTAGTAGTAACTATGCTGGGACAGCTGCTTTGAATCAGCACGATCTCCAGCCAACCAGGTGTCTTAGAGGGCTCCTTATAGGGCTCTCTGATGGGACTCAGGGTTTAGGATGGCCTGGACAGTCTGAGGACAGACGGACGCTCAGACACTAAACAGGGAGAAAATAGGAGGTGGAAGGGCGGATGAGTGGGCCGTGTGCGCGTGTGTGCTCAGTCGTGTCTGACACTTTGCAGCCCCATGGACTGCAACCCAGCAGGCTCCTCTGCCCGTGGAATTTTCCAGGCAAGAATACTGGCGGGGGTTGCCATTTCCTTTTCTGAGGGGTCTTCCCGACCCAGGTCACCTGCATTGGCAGGCGGATTCTTTATCCACTGCACCACCCGGGAAGGTGAGTAAACTCTGACTTAGAACCAAATCATCTAGTTGGTTGTGGGGCAGGGAGTATCCTACCTTTCTGCCTCTTTGTCTTTCATTATCCACAAGCTCCAGTAAAAACTTGGTAAATGTAGCCCTCCACTCTTCTTACAACCCACCCCCCGCCCCCAGTAGTTAGAACCAGCCAAGAGGGAGGAGAGAGTACAAAGCAAGGTCCAACCTTGCCTTTCTCTGCACATGGAGCTTGCTCCCATTGTTATCTTCCTTGGAGGGGTCACATCTTACAGGGGGACACTTAACCTAAAATCAAAATTCCCTCTTAGGGTCTCTACAGCAAGGCCCCCATCCAGGACTCTAAGACAGTAAATACTTTTATCATCTTCAAAGTGCCCTCACATCCCTATTTCATTTTTGTTCTCCCAACAGCACAGGAAATAGGTAGGTTACATTATCCTTGTTTTATACACGGGGCTCAGACACGACAGGGCTTCTCAGGTGGGGCCAGTGGTAAACACCTGCCTGCAATGCAGGGGACAGAAGAGATGTTGGTTTGATTCCTGGGACGGGAATACCCGCTGGAGGAGGGCTTGGCAACCCACTCCAGTATTCTTGCCTGGAGAATCTCACGGACAGAGGAGCCTGGTGGGCTACGGTCCCTGGGGTCGCACAGAGTTGGACACAACTAAGGGACTTAGCACGCACGCAGACATGACCGGTGACAGCAACCAATTCTGAAACCGAGGTAATCACACCTGATGAAAAGCAGAATTGATTGGGCTGAGTCCATTAGCTGGAAATCATCGCCGTGCATCCCTTCAGGAACTCCCGGGGTGACCACCGGGCGGTTCCTCTTGCGTAAATAAAAGGAGTGAGGAGACGTCTCTGAGTTGTGCGGAGCTGGCCTGAGGCAGCGGGTCCACACTCGGAAGCAGCCCTGGGTCGCGCCTGGCCCCGCCTCACCTTTCTTCCCCTTCAGCTGCCAGCAGATGTCCGTCCCACAGCAGCCCAGCTCTCCAGATGGTACTGAGCGTCTGATCACCACAGTGAGGACGGGTGGCGCATTCCAAAAGCAGAGAATCAGCCAGGGGAGATGCTGTCTCTTCTCTCCGAGGAGCCACCTACTGCCTGTGTTTAATACAGATGAGCATCCCGCGATCGCGCTTCTGCCATCTGTGTCTGAGGGGAAGGGCCAGCCGCTGCCGGCTTCCTGAGCCTACAGAAGCCATCAGAAAGGGTGCCCTTGCCCTTGGCCCATCCCTGATGAAAAGACACGGGTTTCAAAGACTGAAACGTCTAAGACCGAGTACTGGCAAATACGTGGCACATTAGGACCTCAGATTCTGCCCAGTAGCCTTCAAACAGGAGCAATCTCCTTGGACATTTGTACAACATTATCTAACAGAGTTGGAGATATCCATTTCCTGGGACTCGGCAACATCACTCTGAGGCGTGTGCCCTATTGAAATGCACGCCTGTGCATATCAGGATACACAGACTAGAATGTTCACAGTAATGTTGTTCGTAATTACCACAAACTGGAAACAACCCAAATGTACAATGAATAAACGAGTTATGCTCACAGCCATCAATACCACTGCCGTCATTACACAGCAGTGGAAATAAGTAAATATAATCTTGAGCAAAAAAATATGAAAGACAAAAGAATACACATGGTATGATTCTATTTACACAACATTCAAAATCATCCGGAGAAGGCAATGGCAACCCACTCCAGTACTCTTGCCTGGAAAATCCCATAGATGGAGGAGCCTGGTAGGCAGCAGTCCATGGGGTCACTAGGAGTCGGACAGGACTGAGTGGCTTCACTTTCACTTTTCCCTTTTATGCATTTGAGAAGGAAAGGCAACCCACTCCAGCGTTCTTGCCTGGAGAATCCCAGGGACAGGGGAGCCTGGTGGGCTGCCGTCTACGGGGTCGCACAGAGCCGGACAAGACTGAAGCAGCTTAGCAGCAGCAGCAAAATCATCAAAATATCAAAAAAATCCAATGCTACATTGCAGTGTTTAGAGATGTGTTTGGGTGTGGTAAATATTAATGTAAAGCAAGATTATCATCACAACTCAGTACAGCGTGGATAGCTCTAAAGGTTGGAAGGAATTGTGAGGGGATGGAGGTTGGAGGGGGTTGTATTTTGAGGTGCAGGTCATATTCTGCTTCTTCACCTGAGCGAAGTGACCACACAAGTGCTTGCTTCTGTATACGCACGCCTCGTGCATTTTCCTGTAGACAGGTTATACTTCATGTACGTGTGCGTGTGCTAAGTGGCTTGAGTCGTATCCAACTCTGCAACCCTGTGGATCGTGGCCAACCTGGTTCCTCTGTCCATGGGATTCTCCAGGCAAGAATACTAGACTGGGTTGCCACGCTCTCCTCCAGGGGATCCTCCCGACCCAGGGATGTATACTTCATACACATACACAAAAGAAAATGCTATTTTAAAAAAATTGTCAATGTATGGCAAAAACCACTACAATTTGTAAAGTAATTAGCCTCCAACTAATAAATGAAAAATAATAAAATAAAAATTATCTTCCAGGCCTGGTGACCACTGCCCCCTACTGGAGCCTTTGCGAAGTGCAGGTGCCCGTGGAGCGTGTTTGATGGGTGGAAGGAGGGGAGAGGACATCATGAGAAACGCTGGGCTGGAGGAAACACAAGCTGGAATCAAGATTTCTGGGAGAAATATCAAAAACCTCAGACATGCAGATGACACCACCCTTATAGCAGAAATCGAAGAACTAAAAAGCCTCTTGATGAACGTGAAAGAGGACAGTGAAGAAGTTGGCTTAAAACTCAACATTCAGAAAACTAAGATCATGGCATCCGGTCCCATCACTTCATGGCAAATAGATGGGAAAACAGTGGAAATAGTGACAGATATCATTTTCTTGGGCTCCAAAATCATTACAGATGGTGACTGCAGTCATGAAACTAAAAGACACGTGCTCCTTGGAAGAAAAGCTATGACCAACCTAGTGTGGTTAGTCGCTCAGTCACGTCCTACTCTTGTGACCCCATAGACCATAGCCTGCCAGGCTCCTCTGTCCAGGGAATTCTCCCAACCTAGACAGCATATTAAAAAGCAGAGACAGTACTTTGCCAACAAAGTCCGTCTAGTCAAAGCTATGGTTTTTCCAGTGGTCATGTATGGATGTGAGAATGGACTATAAAGAAAGTTGAGCACTGAAGAATTGATGCTTTTGAACTGTGGTGTTGGAGAAGACTCTTGAGAGTCCCTTGGACTGCAAGGAGACCCAACCAGTCCATCCTAAAGGAGATCAGTCCTGAACATTCATTGGAAGGACTGATGCTGAAGCTCCAATACTTTGGCCACCTGATGCAAAGAACTGACTCATCTGAAAAGACCCTGATGCTGGGAAAGATTGAAGGCAGGAGGAGAAGGGGATGACAGAGGATGAGATGGCTGGATGGCATCAAACTCGACGGAGTTTGAGTAAACTCCAGGATCTGGTGATAGACAGGGAGGCCTGGAGTTGTGCAGTCCATCCGGTCGCAAGGAGTTGGACACGACTGAGCGACTGAACTGAATTGAGGGGAGAGGGGCTTCCCAGGTGGCACTAGTGGTAAAGAATCCATCTGCCAATGCAGGAGACAAAAGAGATGCGGGTTCCACCCCTGAGTAGGCTAGATCCCCTGGAATAGGAAATGGCACCCGACTCCAACGTTCTTGCCTGGAAAAATTCCATGGGCAGAGTAGGCTGGCAGGCTACAGTCCAAAGTGCAGCAAAGAGTGAGACATGACTGAGCATATACATGCACATGCACACACAGGAGAGGAAAGGCATGAAAGGGACCCAAGAGACGAAGCCACAGAAAAGTTGTTCCCACCTCCTTTGGGGGATTTTTTTAAAGTTCTTACTCATGAGTGGTTAACCATTTTATTGACAAATCAGTTTATCCCCTTGACCTCTGTGGAGGTGGCAGATGACAGCAAAGAAACCCTCCTAAATGCGGAGGAGTGTGTTCACTAACCCTCAGCCCATTCTACCAGGTTCCCAGGGCTCAGAAGGCCAGAGAGGGGAAGAAGGGGAGAGTTCTGTCAGCCCTGGGCAGGGTCTGTGAGGATGGCTATAAATCCAGCCTTTCCTTTGCAACAAACAGCAGCCCCAGACCCCAGCCTCTGCCCACGCTCTGGGAGCCCACAGATGCACACAGATATCAAAGCCCGGGAACTCTGAGCTGCTAAATGTAACACCTGGGGCGGGAGCCAGGGGTGTGCAGGAGAAATAAGCATGGACAGCTTGAGTCTGTCTGAGAATTCAGCATGGAATTATACGAGAGTAAGGACAGGAGCCAAGATGCTAGAACTCTCTGCTCCCGGATGGTGTCAAAAGTCCCATTTGGTCCCTTCTCCCCAGGAGAGAGAGTTCTGACGATCCTTCTGAAAAGGAAAAACCAGAGCAGACATTTTCAGGGGCTTAAGACCTGCGTGGGAAAAGTGAGAAGTGAGAAAGTAAAAATGAGATGCAGTTCTATCCTTTAATATTTTGCAGAATAAATGGGACTATTGCATAAATGGGGAGGAGTGCATGGCAACCCACTCCAGTGTTCTCGCCTGGGAAATCCCATGGACGGAGCCTGGCGGGCTACACTCCATGGGGTCACATAGAGTCGGACTCAACTGAAGCAATTTAGCATGCAGGCGTGCTCACATTGCATAAATGGGACTTCCATTAATCAGGTTAAAGTGTGGCTCTCCTGTGTCTAATGTTAGTAACAACCCAATTGAATGAAACAGAAACTTGGAAGAGTCCTTGGATCTGTGCTTTTTAAATGACGTTTTGGCTCTCTGAGCTTGTTTAAATTTGAAGATGTTTAGATTTCCCGTCCTCAAACAAAAGCCTCCCCACAGCTCCTGAAGGATCGTATCAAGGACTTCTGAAGCCATTTCTAATTCGTGGCCTGGAAAGTGTTGCCCCCAACTATGACAACATCCCAAGCCCAAGGTTTCAGGAAGTTATTCTGATTCAAAACTGGCTACAAGAAACAGGATAACTACAACTCTCTGATTACTCACTAAATAGTCACTAAGTGCTAATAAGATGGCAGGCTTGGAGCTGGACACCGTAGCATGGAGCTTCCCATCTGGCGGGGAGAGAGGGGGCACAGTGCATATGACTTGGGGTGGTGATCCCTCTGATACAGGACATGTGAGGCACAGTAGGAGCGCAGAGGGGGCTTCTACCAGGCTTAGGGGGCAGGGAAGGCTGCCCAGAGGGGGTGACGCACACACGGAGATGCAGAAGAGGAGCAGAGGCTGGCCCGGCCAATGGCAGAGAAGAGCGGAATTCTAGGAGATGGACCAGCACATGCAAAGGCCTGCAGGTGGCAAAGGATGGTGCCAGGAGCCGAGAAGGAGTGAGAAATGCGGCCCTAGAGGCAGGAGGCACCAGGTCACAAGGGGCCTCAAAGACCACCCGTGGGAGCCGACTGTTGTTCTAGGCACATGGGAGATGTCTGTAGGGTCGTGAGCAGATTGCTAGATTAGAAAGAGTCCCTTGGCCACTGTGTAAGGCTGGATTAGAGGATCATAAGAAAACCATCAGGAAAATGAGTTTGGAGACCATCTCAGCCTCCTGATATAAGAGGAGGGTGAACCAAGGCAGAAGGTGAGAGTGGCGTGGAGATTCATGCTGAGAGAGAACTGATGATTCTTAGAACACAGAAAGGGAAGGACCTGTGCCTCTTATGTAACTTCACTTCCCTGGTGAAAGGAAATGCTTCAAGACGCAGAGCATTCATCTCTAATATGAGCAATCAATCATTTCCTTTTAAGTGAGATCGTGCCCCTACAGTTATGTTAGGCGAGGACCAATCCTAGGGATTCAGTGATGTCAATAAGATGCTCAGCAAGCCTGTCCACCGGGTACCATCCCAGCCTACAAGCGAGATCTCCAAGATCAGAGGCATCTGGGTTCAAATTCTGGCTCCACTCACTCTCTGTGTGGCCAGGGACAGGCCACTTAATCTCTCTAAACTCATTCTCCTAGTTATAAAGTGCCTGTCTTCTAGGTTTGTTGGGAAAATTAAGTTGAATAACACATGCAAAGAGACTAGCATGGTCCCAGGCACAAAAGAGCTGTTCCATAAATGGCCACTGTGACTCCAACTGAGCTTCCCTGGTGGTTCAGAGGGTAAAGAATCTGCCTGCAGTGCAGGAGAATGGGATTTGATCCCTGGGTCAGGAAGATCCTTGGAGAAGGGCATGGCAACCCACTCCAGTATTCTTGCTTGGAGAATCCCATGGACAGAGGAGCCTTGCCGGCTACAGTCCATGGGGTCACAGAGTCAGACAGTAACCGGGGTGAGGGCGAACTCTTTGCACTGCTTCCGTAGTTCAGTTCTAGCAGTCTTGCTTTAGCACAGCTGGTGAAACCTATGCAATCATTTGAATGTTGTTTCCTGCATTTTTCCTGGGGTTGCTGTGTAGGTAAAAGTCACTATTATGGGTCCCAAGTGCCCCGCTGACAACATAGCACAGTTCAAAAGAACATTGGCCAGACACTTATAAGCAAGGGATGCAGGGAGATGCCACTAGCATCAGTGTGGTCACCTGAAGATGGCGATGATGATGACATCTTTGAAATATAGATAACTCCTTCCTCTCAGATCCTATACCCAAGAAGATACACAAATGGGTCTGATGGCTTTGCTGAGTCCGCAGAAGTGTATCCACCAACAATGGGAAGACCAAGACCACGCAGCAAATTGTACAAAACCCTCCACACACAGAGCTCAAAACATTCTCCACTGCTGAGAGCTGGCCCAAGTGCTGTTGTCTAGGCAGCCAAGCATCCAGTGAGGGACTGTGGACAAGGAAATAAGAAAACAGATCAAGAGAAGTGGCATAACCTTTGGGAGACTAAAAAGCAAAATGCGGCCAGAGTTGCATTTAGCGCCACACTAAACCAACACTTCATAGACCAGGAGTTGTATCTGATTTTCTTCTTGGCTTCCCTCTCCGCTTCTTTAATTTTTTTTTTTTTTTTTTACTTTGCCAACAACAGGTCAAAACAGAATCATTCTCAAATGCTCCAACACTAAAGCAAATCAATCTTCAACTCAGCCCCATGGGGTTGAAACTGTATGGAGGATGGATATAATAACAGCAATGCAGTAGAAAAATATTTTGAGATTGTAACCAAGGCTCTCATGCTCTGCAAAACCTTCTACCCACCTCTCGCTCCCCAGGCAGGCTTTCAACATTCAACACTTAGTGCCTCGGGAAAGAGATGGCACAGCAGAAAATGCTGAGAAAAAGAAAAAGTCAATTTTTGATTTGGGAGTTTCAAACATGAAACTCACAGCTGAGTTTGAGGCAAAAAAAAGTCTGCATTCCTAAAGCTTTTGTTGTTTGCCATTGTTTAGCCACTCAGTCATGTC
This sequence comes from Dama dama, assembly GCF_033118175.1. Taxonomy (NCBI): domain Eukaryota; kingdom Metazoa; phylum Chordata; class Mammalia; order Artiodactyla; family Cervidae; genus Dama; species Dama dama. Next base: position 14,900,256 of record NC_083710.1, read on the forward strand.
AGAGTCTTTTGTGACCCCATGGACTGTAGCCCGCCAGGCTCCTCTGTCCATAGGATTTCCCAGACAAGAATACTGGAGTGGGTTAACATTTCTTTCTCCAGGGGAATCTTCCGGACCCAGGGGTCGAATCCACATCTCCTGCATTGCAGGCAGGTTCTTTACAGCTGAGCCACTGGGGAAGCCCCAGAGAAAAGCTTTTATCCTACTGGACTCCTACAGAAAATGTGTGCAAAGGGGAAGTGAAGATCATCAGACACTGGGCTGCATTCCCACCTCCTCTCCCAGCCAGTCCTGGTGCAAAGGATATGATAAAGACCCCATGGAGATTCTACCTGAAGACCTCTCTGGGGACGCTCACCCGGGGTGAGGCGGTGTGGGGATGGCAGGCAGCCAGACTTGAGAGAGCATTTCTTTGCTCCAGTGTGGCATGGGCCAGATCCACTGTGTGTCTGAGAAGAGCACAGACGTAACCAAGTTAAAGGGAGATCTGGAGAGACCTTGCTGGTGAGAGGAGAAAATAAAGCCTCTACCTTTGCTGACAAGAGCCCAGAGGGCTGTGGACTGGAAAGTGGGAGAAAGGAAGGAGGCAAGGGACAGCCACCAAGGGAGACTTGGGAGGGAGGAGATACATGCAGACTTACGGCTGATTCGCATTGTGGTACAGCGGAAACCAACACAACATTGTAAAGCAATTATCCTCCAATTGAAAATAAATTTTTTTTTTAAAAAAAGAGAGACAGCCACCTGTAACCAGACCTCCTCCCCAGAGAGGTGAGAAAGCTAAGACTCTGAATTGATTGAGATAAATTTCCACTGTCTGACAGTATGAATGGAGGCTAAAAAAAGAAAAAGAAATTAAGTTCAGATATCACAAAGAAGCTTCCCTAGTGGCCCAGTATAAAGAATCTGCCAATGTAGGAGACACAGGTTTGACCCCTGATCCAGGAAGATCCCCTAGAGACGGAAATGGCAACCCACTCCAGTATTCTTGCCTGGAGAATCCCATGGACAGAGAAGGCTGGCGGGCTACAGTCCATGGGGGTCACAAAGAGTCAGACATGACTCAACGACTGAACACACACACACATTACAAAGAAACCACTTCCATTTTTGCATTAGTAATAGTGAGTACTGCAGCTCATGCTCTAAATCACTCACTATGTCCCAGTCATTGAGGGCGGCACCTGGTGCCAGGTGCTTTATAAGAGTTGTGCTACTTATTCCTCGCAGTGATACTCTAAGGGGCGTATTATTCTCTCAGTTCTACAAATTAAAATCCAAAGCAGAGAGCTGAGGACCTGGCCCCAAACCTCATGGCTATTAAGATGTATATGCACGATTTCACCCAGGTCTTTCTCTCCCCTGGGACACAGCCACGGGGATTTCACATGAATAACAGATCTGCAACAGCTATAAGCAGTAGGGGGTGGGAGATGGAGGTGTCAAAATTTAATATCACATGGAAAGTCACAGTGGCCAGGCTGTGCTGACCACCGTCACTCACATAAACGGGCTCACTGCCCCGAGGACAGGCACCACGCGATCACACCATCCATGACGCACACTCTCTTCTGGAACTGGGGCGGGGTGGGGGGAGTGCGGGGGTGCTCCATACTTCCTCACTCCCATCAGTAGATGAACACACAGGCTCAGCCTCCTGAGGATCCCAGCAAGTGCCCTGGCTCAGGTTCCTAACACGCAGGCTCAGCCTCCTGAGGATCCCAGCAAGTGCCCTGTTCTGTCCAACAGACATTTTGCTTGTGTTTGAAGAGATATCGCAAATCCCCGTTCACCATACATTCAGGATGGTTTATCATTTGCTCAGTGGGCTGATGGCTTCCTATGCTCTTTGATTTCAGGCATCTCATCCTGCCTGGTGGAACTGATGAGAGCAAGGCAGCAGAGTCCTTACAGAGAGAGGGATGGAGTTATTTCACACTTGTGAATAAATAATCCTTTAAGAAACAGATTTGAGCTACAAGGAGAATTTTGGCTTAAGCACTTACACACAATCATGACTTCTGTAATGTACACCCTCACCTCACCAAGAGTATTCCAATTAGGAAGTGGTTTCCCTCACTCCGGGATGTTTGAGGGCCATCTGAAGGTTGCGATTCAGACTGCCTTATTCAGTGTTTCATTGTCACTATATCTGACAGTAAATCCCTTATCTTCCAAATTAAATCCTCCCTTCGAAATCCTAAAACCAATATCTCAAATCCTTTTTCTTTCTCCCCACTCCCTACCCCTTGAAACACATATTATGTTGATTCTTCCTCCCCAGTAATCCCCAGAAGGGTCCCTTCCCTGCTCCCGAGTTAAACCCTGCATTCAAGTGTAAATCTCCCCCTGTGACAATCTGGCCCCATAGGCACACCTCCCTCAGGTTTCCGGCTTCTGCTTTCCTTTCCTTTCACTTTTCAGTGGGACCCATTTTACCTTCCTCTCCTGCTCAGACTCTTCAGTCGTGTCCGACTCTTTGCAACCCCATGAACTGTAGCCCACCAGGCTCCTCTGTCCATGGAGTTTTCAGGCAAGAATACTGGAGTGGGTTGCCATGCCCTTCTCCAGGGTGTCTTCCCAACCGAGGGATCGAACCCACGTCTCTTACGTCTCCTTGCAGTGGCAGGCAGGTTCTTTACCACTAGTGTCATCTGACTCTAGAACTACCAAAAACCCAAGTAAGCAACCTGTTTCTCACAAAAAAAAAAAGCAAAAGACAAATGTTTGGCCATACGCTCCTTCTGGATCGAATTTAAAAAGCTGATTCACCTATCAAAGGACTCTACTTCTGCCTACCCTGGACTGTGGACTCATTGATGGTAAAAGAGATAAATAACCCTCCACGATACGTGAAATCAATAAAACCAGAAATGTTTACTGAGCTCTTGCTTTGCGCCATACTCAGTGCATGAGGCCAGGGTCAACAGTGGATTTCCGTAACTTTTCATGACCATCTGCACACACTTACATACCCAGGAAGCTTGGCCAGGGCAGGGCTAGGCCCACAAGCCCCCAGATGACCCTACATGTCTGCCTGAATATAGACAGTCTGAACTGCAGCCTTCAGACAGCCATCAAATAACCCAGAGTACAGGAAAAGTCTATTACAGTAGCCCGCCAGTAGCTCCTCTGTCCATGGGATTCTCCAGGCAAGAATACTGGAGTGGATGGCCATTCCCTTCTCCAGGAGATCTTCCCAACCCAGGGATGGAACCCAGGTCTCCTGCATTGCAGGTTAGAGTCTGCACCATCTGAGCCCCCAGGGAAGCCTAGTATAAGGGAAACAACTCCGCAGCTGGAATACTGCTCTTGGTGAGAAAAGGGTGTACATTACAGAAGCCAAAGGCTGTTTATAAACAATTCTGGTAAGGGATATAGAAATAATAAAATACAAGCTTGAAAGTAATGTGCCAAAGATAAGAATGTTCACAGCAGCACACAAATACTGACTCCAGCTCTTAGCTCAGGAAAATCATCTTCTTCACCCTTTTTACTTACATCTTGGCAGTTATTCACAATACGTTGTAACTGACAGATAACCTACTCATTTCCCTCATTAGGCAAGGAGTTCTTTAAAAGCAGCAAATGCTTGATTCACCGTTGAGGCCAGAGTATCTGGCACAGAGCTTTGTACCTGGCAACAAGTGTGTGCTCAGTGGATATTTCTGGAATGAATGAACAAGTGATGAGCTGTGAGAATGAGTGAGGTGGATCAGGAAAGCCTTCACGGAACAGGTAAGCCCTCTGCAAAGGTTTGAGATGTGAAAGCTCTTCAGGAAGTTGTGGGACTGCAAGTAAATAAATGCACTGGAGCACTGGGCTTGTCAGGGACAGAAAATCAGACTGGACCGGCAGGTGGGGCTGGGTGGGGAAGGCTTCATATGATGAGAGGTTGGACGTATCCCTGTGCAATGAACATACTGATGGTCCCTCTTCCTGGAGTCCCCCAGCCCCCTGAAGCTACTCCTCTCCTTCTGGCAAACATATCAACATATGGCCACACTTCATTAAAGAGAAGAGAGTGGGATGGGAATAAAATTTTCCTAAGGCTCACTCAACAACAACAAAGCTCAATTTTAGAAATGAGCAAAGGACTTGAATAGCCATTTCTGCAAAGAAGATACACAAATGGCCAATAAACACATGAATAGATGCTTAGTGTCACTAATCATTAGGAAACTGCATATCAAAACCGAAATGAGGTGACACTTCACACTCATTAGGATGACTATTATTTTAAAAAACACACACCCACACACAAAGAAAATAACAAGAGTTGATGGAGATGTGGGGAAACTCAAACCCTTGTGCATTGCTGGTGGGAATGGTACAGCCACTGTAGAAAATAGTATGCTGCTGCTAAGTCTCTTCAGTCGTGTCCAACTCTGCAACCCCATGGACTGTAGCCCATGAGGCTCATCTGTGCCTGGGATTCTCCAGGCAAGAATACTGGACTGGGTCACCACGCCCTTCTTCAGGGGATCTTCCCGCCCCAGAGATCGAATCCAAGTCTCTTATGTCTCCTTCATTGGCAGGCTGGTTCTTTACCACTAGCGCCACCTGGGAAGTCCTTGAAAACAGTACAGTGGATCTTTAAAAATTTACACATAGCATTACCTACCATATGTAGGTAAGGTAGTATAATTCCAACACTTCTTCTGGGTACATATCCAAAAGAACTGAAGACATGAACAAATATTTGTATACCCATATCCTTAGCATTATTCACAGTAGCTGAAAGCGGAAACAACCCAAATATCCATCAACAAATGAATGAATAAGCAAAATGTGGTATATACTTGCAGTGGACTATTATCCAACCTTAAAAAAGGAAGGACATTCTGAAAGAGGCTACAATGTGGATGAACCTTGAAAATATTAAGTGTGATGAGTCAGGCTCAAAAGGACAAATATTATATAATTTCATTTATAGAGTTACCTACAATGGTCAAATTCATAGAGACAGAATCTGGAAGCTACTAGGGTCAGGGAAGGACAGATGGACAGTTACTTTTAATGGGTACAGAGTTCTAATATGAGATTATGAAAACGTTCTAGAGCTGGTTGGTGATGATGCTTACACAGCAATATGGATATACTTAATACTATTGAACAAGCACTTAAAATGGTCACAATGATAAATGTTTTGTATTTATTTTGTAATGAAGCATAGTTGATTTAGCATTGTGTTCATTTCACATGTACAGCAAAGTGATTCAGGTACACACATATATATGTATGTCTGTGTATACTCTCAAAGATTCTTAAAATGATAAATTTTAAGTTATGTATATTTTACTACAATTAAAAACTTAACATTAAAATTTTCCTAAGGCCTTGGTTTCTTCACCACAGTGGATTTGAAGGACTGTGGAGTATCCCATGGCTGCCAAATCGGCTCATTTCTCTCCCAATTAAAGAACTGGTACACCTTGTCTTGGGTACTCCCCTTGGACCCACCAAACCCATTCACCTCTTTCAAATGCTTGAAGACTGTGCCTTTTTCCACAGAACATTTCAATCCCCTCTCCACCCTGAAAGTCTTCGCCAGAGCTCACTGGGCTCCGAGAGGAAAGCATGGTGTCTCTCACTGTTAGACTGACCAGGTTGTCACTAATATTTTTTAACTGAATTTGTTAAATTATTTTAATTGAAGTCAAGTTGCCTCATAGTGCTGTGTTAATTCCTGCTTTACAGTGAAGTGCTTCAGTTATATATATTCGTTTTCACACTCTTTTCCATTAGTTCATCATGGGACATTGAATATAGCTCTCCTCACTCTACAGTAGGACCTTATTGCTAGCCACACTATATAATAGCTGACATCTGTTAACTCCAGCCTCCCACTTGGCAACCACAAACCTATTCTCTATGCCCATGAGTCTGTTTCCTGTTTAAGGAAAAGTTTCCTGGATAAGTTCATCTGTACCATATTTTAGAGAGTGGTATCATAAGGTATTTGTCTTCCTTTTTCTGACTTACTTCACTTAGTATGATAATCTCTAGTTGCATCCATGTTGCTGCAAATGGCCTTATTTCATTCTTTTTTATGGCTGAGTAGCTTCTCATTGTATATATGTGCTACATCTTCTCTATCCACACATCCGTCGATCAGCATTTAGGTTGTTTCCGTGTCTTGACTCTTCTGAATAGGGCTGCTATGAACATAAGGGTGCATGTATCTTTTTTTAATTAGAGTTTTGTCAGGATATATGCCCAGGAGTGGGATTTCTGGATCACATGGCATTCGAGTTTTGGTTCACTGATCTAACCTCTATACTATTTTCCATAGTGGCTGCAGCAATTTGCATTCCCACCAACAGTGTAGGAGAGTTCCCTTGTCTCCACAACCTCTCCAGCATCGGGTTACCTAAATTATCCCATCCACCTAAGATGCTAAGTCTTACCACTTGTTTATCAGCAGCCCGTGAATAAGTGCCCTTCCTATAGGTGAGCATGTTGTGAATCTTTTGAGGGAAGTGTCCTTCAAAACTGTGAGAAGAAGAAAGGTCTGCCCTTGCCCTCAAGAAGCACCACGTCTATCCATCTCTCTCTGAGAGGTTCTTGCGGAAGAGAGAGACAAGATGGTGGCGGGAGCAGGCCAGGAGGCAAAGACCAGTGTCCTTGGAGATCTGGGCACAGGTCTTCCAGTTCCTTACCGTGAATATAAATCAAGCATAGATGATCACCTGAAACATTAACTAATGCTAGCCAGTATCTCCAGTACTGAGTAGCCATACTTCCCCCACTCAGGCAGATGAGAGTTCTGTCTTTGTTTCCTCAGGGAAGTGCTGACACAAGAGAAAATGAGAGCAATAGTCTGAGAGAACAGGGCTTTGAGTTTCAAAAGCCTAGGACTTGGGGCATAAACAAAAGATTTGGAATAAAATGTGATCCGTCAGAATCAGTTTTTCCTGAGATTTCGGTTCAGTTCAGTCGCTCAGTCTTGTCCGACTCTTTGCAACCCCATGCACTGCAGCACGCCAGGCCTCCCTGTCCATCACCAACTCCCGGAGCTTATTCAAACTCATATCCATCGAGTCAGTGATGCCATCCATCCATCTCATCGTCTGCCGTCCCCTTCTCCTCCTGCCCTCAATCTTTCCCAGCATCAGGGTCTTTTCAAATGAGTCAGCTCTTCACATCAGGTGGTCAAAGTATTGGAGTTTCAGCTTCAACAAGAGAGCTGAATAAAGTTTTCCCCAGCTGGGGAAAGGGGAAGAAGAGTCAGGGATGAGAAACCTCTGACTCTCTGCAAGGGCTCTTTCCCCTGTCCCAGCCCAAATAAATCCAGGCTTGGTATCCCAAAAGAGCCCCAGGGCCCTGCCTCATGCTAGGAGACCCCAAAGATCTAGTAAGACCACTGACTCCCCACAGCCTGCAGCTCAGGAGCAGTAGAGAAGACTCGCTGGGTGAGTATGAAGGTAGGAGGTCTTGGTCGGCTTTCTGAGTTTGCTGTGGCCTCAGAATAACAGGGGAGGAAATGCCATGCCCATGTGCCGGGAGGGCCTTCAGGCAGCTAAGAGTCAGACCCAGAAAGGACAGTGTAGAATCAGAAGCCCCAGGAGTAATCGAGTTGAACAAATGACGTCATCAAGTTAGAATGATGACGTCCCAACAAGTGTGTGGGCAGATGACAGCCCTGGACCAGACTTCCACCCCTCACTTCCATGGTCTGACACAAAGCCCCTCCCACATCACCAGAAATGAGTCCTGTAAAACGGAGTATTTCCTGTCATACCCATAAACAAGGATGTCACAGCCATCGGCTATTCCAGCCCTCCAAATGTAAATTTCCGGGTCCGGAGGGCACCCAGAAAAAACAGTCCAGCAGCCATCGAGATGCTGCCACTCCCTACACTGATCGAAGAACTAAGGATGTAAAAATTCAGATTCAGTATGCTGGACCAAGATAGCTGAGATGCATATGAAAAAAAAAAAAAAAAGATTTCAGTCAGCCCAGACTCTTAGATCTTTCCATACATTGAAAAGCAATAAATTCCTTGAGATATATAATTTTCCTTCAGTTCAGTTCAGTTCAGTCACTCAGGTGTGTCTGACTCTTTGTGACCGAATGGACCAGAGCACGCCAGGTCTCCCTGTTCATCACGAATTCCCAGAGTTAGTCAAGCTCATGTCCATCGATTTGGTGATGCCATCCAACCATCTCATCCTCTGTTGTCCCCTTCTCCTCCTGTCTTCAAACTTTCCCAGCATCAGGGTCTTTTCAGATGAGTCAGTTCTTCCCATCAGGTGGCCAAGTATTGGAAAAGCTTCAGCATCAGTCTTTCCAATGAATATTCAGGACTGATTTCCTTTAGGATGGACTGGGTGGATCTCCTTACTGTCCTAGGGACTCTCAAGAGTCTTCTCCAAAACCACAATTCAAAAGCATCAATTCTTTGGTGCTCAACTTTCTTTATAGTCCAACTCTCACATCCATACATGATTACTGGAAAACCATAGCTTTGACTAGATGGACCTTTGTTGCCAAACTAATGTCTCTGCTTTTTAATAGGCTATCTGGGTTGGTCATAGCGTTTCTTGCAAGGAGCAAGCGTCTTTTATTTTTTTTTTTTTTTATGTTATGCATATTTTATTTTTTTATTTGTTTTTTAATTAATTTATTTATTTTTTCAGTGGGTTTTTGTCATACATTGACATGAATCAGCAATACATTTACACGTATTCCCCATCCCGATCCCCCCTCCCACCTCCCTCTTCACCCGATTCCTCTGGGTCTTCCCAGTGCACCAGGCCCGAGCACTTGTCTCATGCATCCCACCTGGGCTGGTGATCTGTTTCACCATAGATAGTATACATGCTGTTCTTTTGCAACATCCCACCCTCACCTTCTCCCACAGAGTTCAAAAGTCTGTTCTGTACTTCTGTGTCTCTTTTTCTGTTTTGCATAAAGGATTGTCGTTACCATCTTTCTAAATTCCATATATATGTGTTAGTATGCTGTAATGTTCTTTATCTTTCTGGCTTACTTCACTCTGTATAATGGGCTCCAGTTTCATCCATCTCATTAGAACTGGTTCAAATGAATTCTTTTTAACGGCTGAGTAATATTCCATGGTGTATATGTACCACAGCTTCCTTATCCATTCATCTGCTGATGGGCATCTAGGTTGCTTCCATGTCCTGGCTATTATAAACAGTGCTGTGATGAACATTGGGGTGCACGTGTCTCTTTCAAGAATGAAACTAGAACACTTTCTAACACCATACACAAAAATAAACTCAAAATGGATTAAAGATCTAAATGTAAGACCAGAAACTATAAAACTCCTAGAGGAGAACATAGGCAAAACACTCTCTGACATAAACCACAGCAAGATCCTCTATGACCCACCTCCCAGAATATTGGAAATAAAAGCAAAACTAAACAAATGGGACCTAATGAAACTTACAAGCTTTTGCACTACAAAGGAAACTATAAGTAAGGTGAAAAGACAGCCCTCAGATTGGGAGAAAATAATAGCAAATGAAGAAACAGACAAAGGATTAATCTCAAAAATATACAAGCAACTCTTGAAGCTCAATTCCAGAAAAATAGATGACCCAATCAAAAAATGGGCCAAAGAACTAAACACACATTTCTCCAAAGAAGACATACAGATGGCTAACAAACACATGAAAAGATGCTCAACATCACTCATTATCAGAGAAATGCAAATCAAAACCACAATGAGGTACCATTACACGCCAGTCAGGATGGCTGCTATCCAAAAGTCTACAAGCAATAAATGCTGGAGAGGGTGTGGAGAAAAGGGAACCCTCTTACACTGTTGGTGGGAATGCAAACTAGTACAGCCGCTATGGAGAACAGTGTGGAGATTTCTTAAAAAACTGGAAATAGAACTGCCATATGACCCAGCAATCCCACTTCTGGGCATACACACTGAGGAAACCAGATCTGAAAGAGACACGTGCACCCCAATGTTCATCACGTCTTTTAATTTCATGGCTGCAGTCACCATCTGCAGTGATTTTGGAGCCCCAAACAAGAAAGCCTGTCACTGTTTCCACTGTTTCCCCATCTATTTATCATGAAGTGATGGGATCAGACGCCATGACCTTAGTTTTCTGAATGTTGAGTTTTAAGCCAAATTTTTCAGTCTCCTCTTTCACTTTCATCAAGAGGCCCTTTAGTTCTTCTTCACTTTCTGCCATAAGGGTGGTGTCATCCGCATATCTGAGATTATTGATATTTCTCCTGGCAATCTTGATTCCAGCTTGTGCTTCATCCAGCCCAGCGTTTCTCATGATGTACTCTGCATATAACTTAAATAAGCAGGGTGACAATATACAGCATTGATGTACTCCTTTCCTAATTTGGAACCAGTCTGTTGTTCCATGTCCAGTTCTAGCTGTTGCTTCTTGACCTGCATACACGTTTCTCCGGAGGCAGGTCAGGTGGTCTGATATTCCCATCTCTTTAAGAATTTCAAAAACAACAGTTTGTTGTGATCCACACAGTCAAAAGCTTTGGCATAGTCAATAAAGCAGAATTAGATGTTTTTCTGAAACTCTCTTGCTTTTTTGATGATCCAATGGATGTTGGGAATTTGACCTCTGGTTCCTCTGCCTTTTCTAAATCCAGCTTGAACATCTGGAAGTTCACGGTTCACACACTGTTGAAGCCTGACTTGGAGAATTTTGAGCATTACTTTACTAGCATGTGAGATGAGTGCAATTGTGCGGTAGTTTGAGCATTCTTTGGCATTGCCTTTCTTTGGGATTGGAATGAAAACTGACCTTTTCCAGTCCTGTGGCCACTGCTGAGTTTTCCACATTTGCTGGCATACTGAGTGTAGCACTTTCACAGCATCATCTTCTAGGATTTGAAATAGCTCAGCTGGAATTCCATCACCTCCACTAACTTTGTTTGTAGTGATGCTTCATAAGGCCCACTTGACTAGGTATTCCAGGATACCTGGCTCTAGGTGAGCGATCACACCATCATGGTTATCTGGGTCCTGAAAATCTTTTTTGTATAGTTCTTCTGTGTATTCTTGCCACCTTTTCTTAATATCTTCTGCTTCTTTTAGGTTCATACCACTTCTGTCCTTTATTGAGCCCATCTTTACATGAAAACCCTTGGTATCTCTAATTTTCTCAAGGAGATCTCTAGTCTTTCCCACTCTGTTGTTTTTCTCTATTTCTTTGCATTGATAGCTGAGGAAGTCTTTCTTATCTCTCCTTGCTATTCTTTGGAACTCTGCATTCAAATGGGTAAGTCTTTCCTTTTCTCCTTTGCCTTTTGGTTCTCTTCTTTACACAGCTATTTGTAAGGCCTCCTCAGACAACCATTTGGCTCTTTTTCATTTCTCTTTCTTCATTACCTCTACCATAGTTTGGCCTCAGGTAAAACAATAGGGAGAGAGCACAGCCCCGCCCACCAACAGAAAATTGGATTAAAGATTTACTGAGCATGGCTCGGCTCCACCCATCAGAACAGAGCCAGGTTCCCTGTCAGTCAGTCTCTCCCACCAGGGAAGCTTCCGTACGCCTCTTATCCTCCATCAGAGGGCAGACAGAATGAAAACCACAGTCATAGAAAATAAACCGATCTGATCATATGGACCACAGCCTTGTCTAACTCAATGAAACTATGAGCCATGCCTTGTAGGGCCACCCAAGATGGATGGGTCACGGGGAGAGTTCTGAGAAAACGTGGTCCACTGGAGAAGGGAATGACAAACCACTTCAGTATTCTTGTCTTGAGAACCCCATGAACAGCAAGAAAAGGCAAAAAGATAGGACACTGAAAGATGAATTCCCCAGGTCAGTAGGTGCCCAATATGCTACTGGACATCAGTGGAGAAATCACTCCAGAAAGCATGAAGAGATGGACCCAAAGCTAAGACAACACCCAGTTGTGGATGTGACTTGTGATGGAAGTCAAGTCTGATGCTGTAAAGAATATTGCATAGGAACCTGGAATGTTAGGTCCATGAATCAAGGGAAATTGGTAGTGGTCAAACAGGAGATGACAAGAGTGAACATTGACATTTTAGGAATCAGTGAACTAAAATGGACTGGAATCGGTGAATTTAACTCAGATGACCATTATATCTACTATTGTAGGCAAGAATCCCTTAGAAGAAGTGGAGAAGATATCAAAGTAAACAAAAGATTCCAAAATGCAATATTGAATGCAATTTCAAAAACGACAGAATGATCTCTGTTGGTTTCCAAGGCAGACCATTCAATATCATGGTAATGCAAGTCTATGCCCTGACCAGTAATGCTGAAGAATATGAAGTCGAACAGTGCTATGAAGACCTACAAGACCTTCTAGAACTAATACCCAAAAAAAGATGTCTTTTTCATTATAAGGGACTGGAATGCGAAGGTAGCAAGTCAAGAGATACCTGGAGTGACAGGCAAATTTGGCCTTGAAGTGCAAAATGAAGCAGGGCAAATGCTAATAGAGTTTTGGCGAGAGAATGCACTGGTCATAGTGAACACCCTCTTCCAACAACACAAGAGAAGACTCTACACATGTGCATCACAAGATGGTCAATACCAGAATCGGGTTGATTATATTCTTTGCAACCAAAGATGAAGAAGCTCTGTGCAGTCAGTGAAAACAAGACCAGGAGCTGACTCTGACTCAGATCATGAACCCTTTATTGCCAAATTCAGACTTAAATTGAAGAAAGTATGGAAAACCAGTAGACCATTCAGGTATGACCTAAATCAAATCCCTTACGATTATACAGTGGAAGTGAGAAATAGATTCAAGGGATTAGATCTGATAGACAGAGTGACTGAAGAACTATGGATGGAGATTTGTGATACTGTACAAGAGTCAGTGATCAAGACCATCCCCAAGAAAAAGAAATGCAAAAAGGCAAAGTGGTTGTCTGAGGAGGCCTTACAAATAACTGTGTAAAGAAGAGAACCAAAAGGCAAAGGAGAAAAGGAAAGACTTACCCATTTGAATGCAGAGTTCCAAAGAATAGCAAGGAGAGATAAGAAAGACTTCCTCAGCTATCAATGCAAAGAAATAGAGAAAAACAACAGAGTGGGAAAGACTAGAGATCTCCTTGAGAAAATTAGAGATACCAAGGGTTTTCATGTAAAGATGGGCTCAATAAAGGACAGAAGTGGTATGAACCTAAAAGAAGCAGAAGATATTAAGAAAAGGTGGCAAGAATACACAGAAGAACTATACAAAAAAGATTTTCAGGACCCAGATAACCATGATGGTGTGATCGCTCACCTAGAGCCAGGTATCCTGGAATACCTAGTCAAGTGGGCCTTATGAAGCATCACTACAAACAAAGTTAGTGGAGGTGATGGAATTCCAGCTGAGCTATTTCAAATCCTAGAAGATGATGCTGTGAAAGTGCTACACTCAGTATGCCAGCAAATGTGGAAAACTCAGCAGTGGCCACAGGACTGGAAAAGGTCAGTTTTCATTCCAATCCCAAAGAAAGGCAATGCCAAAGAATGCTCAAACTACCGCACAATTGCACTCATCTCACATGCTAGTAAAGTAATGCTCAAAATTCTCCAAGTCAGGCTTCAACAGTGTGTGAACCGTGAACTTCCAGATGTTCAAGCTGGATTTAGAAAAGGCAGAGGAACCAGAGGTCAAATTCCCAACATCCATTGGATCATCAAAAAAGCAAGAGAGTTTCAGAAAAACATCTAATCCTGCTTTATTGACTATGCCAAAGCTTTTGACTGTGTGGATCACAACAAACTGTTGTTTTTGAAATTCTTAAAGAGATGGGAATACCAGACCACCTGACCTGCCTCCGGAGAAACGTGTATGCAGGTCAAGAAGCAACAGCTAGAACTGGACATGGAACAACAGACTGGTTCCAAATTGGGAAAGGAGTACATCAATGCTGTATATTGTCACCCTGCTTATTTAAGTTATATGCAGAGTACATCATGAGAAACGCTGGGCTGGATGAAGCACAAGCTGGAATCAAGATTGCCAGGAGAAATATCAATAATCTCAGATATGCGGATGACACCACCCTTATGGCAGAAAGTGAAGAAGAACTAAAGGGCCTCTTGATGAAAGTGAAAGAGGAGACTGAAAAATTTGGCTTAAAACTCAACATTCAGAAAACTAAGGTCATGGCGTCTGATCCCATCACTTCATGATAAATAGATGGGGAAACAGTGGAAACAGTGACAGGCTTTCTTGTTTGGGGCTCCAAAATCACTGCAGATGGTGACTGCAGCCATGAAATTAAAAGACGTTTGCTCCTTGCAAGAAATGCTATGACCAACCCAGATAGCCTATTAAAAAGCAGAGACATTAGTTTGGCAACAAAGGTCCATCTAGTCAAAGCTATGGTTTTCCAGTAATCATGTATGGATGTGAGAGTTGGACTATAAAGAAAGTTGAGCACCAAAGAATTGATGCTTTTGAATTGTGGTTTTGGAGAAGACTCTTGAGAGTCCCTAGGACAGTAAGGAGACCCACCCAGTCCATCCTAAAGGAAATCAGTCCTGAATATTCATTGGAAAGACTGATGCTGAAGCTTTTCCAATACTTGGCCACCTGATGGGAAGAACTGACTCATCTGAAAAGACCCTGATGCTGGGAAAGTTTGAAGACAGGAGGAGAAGGGGACAACAGAGGATGAGATGGTTGGATGGCATCACCAAATCGATGGATATGAGTTTGTGTAAACTCCGGGAGTTGGTGATGGACAGGGAGGCCTGGCTGCAATCCATGGAGTCACAAAGAGTCAGACACAACTGAGGGACTGAACTGAACTGAATGAAGTTAATGGTGACCTCCTTCAAAAGGTCCCATGCACGCATTGCCCTACTCAATGCTCCAGACCCTGCAGCGGGCCACTGTCAACCCACACCTTCGCCAGAGACTCCTGGACACTCAGGGCAAGTCTGGGTCAGTCTCTTGTGGGGTCACTGCTCCTTTCTCCTGGGTCCTGGTGAGCACAAGGTTCTGTTTGTGCCATCCAAGGGTCTGTTTCCCCAGTACTGTGTAAGTTCTGTCTGCTTTATGGTGGGGTCAGTGGCGACCACTTCCAAGAGGGCTTATGCCATACCCAAGTTGTTGCACCCAGAGCCCCTGTTTCTGTGGCAGGCCACTGCTGACCCATACCCTCACAGGAGACACTCACACACAGTTCTGGCCCAGTCTCTGTGGGGTCTCTGGGTTCTGGTGCACATAAGGTTTGTTTGAGCCCTCTCAGCATCTCTGGTGGGTAAGGGGTTTGATTCTAAATGTGATTTTGCCCCTCCTACTGTCTTGCTGGGGCTTCTCCTTTGCCCTTGGAGGTGGGGTATCTTTTTTGGTGGGATCCAACATTCTGCAGTCAATGGTTGTCCAGCTGCGAGTTGTAGTTCTGGAGTTGTGGCATAAGATGGCGGAGTAGAAGGATGTGTGCTCATCTTTTCCTGTGAGAGCTCCAAAACTACAACTCGCTGTTGGTTTTCCTTCATTAACAATAATCTGCTGATGTTCTGACTACCTGCCCCTTATTGCAAGCTTCTGTATAGCCCACCCCACCCCCACAACCTCCCCCGCGCCCACACCTCTCCAGAACAGTTCCCTCAGCGTCACCAGAGATACTGTCTCCCAGGCTTGAAGTCATAAAATTTCCCACCAAATAAAACATAACTCTCAACTTTTCAGCTTCGACTTTTTCTTAAATCAACAGTCCCTATTCCAGGAAAGGGAGAGGAGACTCAGGGTTGATTCCAATTAAGGGTCTACCTCTTAGTGGGCTAAAAATACAAACCAGGTCTGCCCTGACAGAGGAAACAAAATAAGACAGATTTCTTAAAAACGTTGAGTTTGAGGTCTGTGACTATAACTGGTACATATTAGTGTGTTTGTTACTCGTTCATTAATATCCAGTAGAGTCACATTTTACTTGAGGGTTAAGTTCCAAAGTTGGCCACTGAAGTGAAAATCAAATGTATTCACAAGCACCCTTGAAAATTTTCTTGATTTACTCCTAACAATACAGTACTGTGCCATTATTCAGTACATTCAAAGCAACCAGCTTTTCTTGCAGCTTTGAAACAGATTGCTGGTTTGTATTTTCCAATCAAGCACCAAATATAGTAACTGGCTTTTGTTTAGAAGTATGTTGTGCAAAAAAAATTTTTGTAAGTGTTTTATTCTCAAATGCTCAAATCACACACATGTTATGGTTCGATCATACAAAAGAACAAAGGGAAAGACGGGGCCAAAACCGTCCCTTCGTCATTCAGGCTGTGCTCGTGAGTGGGGTAGAAGGAGACTCTCACCCATAACTTAACCTGTCACCTTCTGCTCCTCGAAGAACATAACACAGGATTCACGAGTCCTGGCCATATGCATTTCGTGGTCTGTTTTTCCTTTAAAGCTAACTCACTTAGTGGTGGGACCTGAGTGAAAAGAACATTCTGGAAACTCTCTGCCAGTGGCAACCTCACCCCAACCTTGAGGCAAGACTTGGTATTTCTTCACATTCACCAAAAGACCCTCTCACTCCAAAGCATTAGTCAGACATGTTTTTCAGAAGCTTCTGCAAGTGACTCGCAGAGGGTTATATTCTGCGGTGTACAGCTTCGTGCAGAAAGTCCCCACGAAGCATCCTTCTCAGGCAGCCCTCCCCACCTTACAGCTACCCGGTCTCCTGTCTCTCACCACCATCCTCCCCCACCGGCATTCTGCCTTCCGAGCTCCCTGCCTCCTTCCCCTTCCTCTCTTCCTCTGTCTCTCCAGCTTCTGTATACACATTCATCCATTCCAACCTACCTCCTCTCAGTCATCAACCCTCTCAGCAAAAAATTCCCCCCACCTGCCCAAATCCACTGTCTTTAAAGGTAAAGGATAAACAACAAGGTCTGTTGTATTCTGTTTCCCTTGATTAAAGCATAATGGGAAAGAATATTTTAAAAAAGAATATATAAGTGTGGAACTGAATCACTTTACTATATAGCAGAAATTAATACAACTCTGTAAATTAACTCTACTTCAATTTTTTAAAAAGGTAAAAGATGATATATAACCATTCGCCCCACCCCCGGATTATATGTCTATTTCACATTAGCTAGTTATGAATACAACCTGGATTTAGCTCACTACCTTATCAGCTACCACTTCTTAATGAACTAAATATGCCAGATACTTCATATGTGTTATCCCAATGACTTCCTAACAGTAAGTCTGGGAATGTGGTCCAAGTCACAGATGCGGGAACTAAGGGTCCACGAGGGGAAAGTCATATTCCAAAAGTCATGGAGCTCAGCCTCAAGTCCCTAGGTTTATTCACTGCACTACACTGCCTTCAGCCCAAGGAGAGTAAAACTTCTTTATCACCTGCACTTCCCTTTCATATCACAGTTGTTCAGGCAGTCAAACTTTCAGGCAAGCGTCCTGGAGTGGCCATCAACTCAGGGTTCAGCCTCATCCCCCAGATCATGGTGCCCAAGAAAAGAATGGTAATAAAACCAGTTGGCTAGTTGACCTAACCTCTTCTCCCAACCTTCCCCTTAGGAGAGGCCATGTGACACAATTCTGACCAATGACATGAAATGGAGGTCTTTGGGTGGGGTTTCTGGGGGACCTCTTCAAAAGGAACAGACCAGCTCACCTTTCCCTCTTCCAGCCTGAAACCTAGATGCCACGTCTGGAGGTGCAGCAACCGTCTTGCGCTCACATAGACAAAAGGCACCTGCTAAGATGATGCGGTGGAAAGACTTAAAGAACCCCGACAACACGGTTTGGGCTGTGGATCACCTAGCCTGGTCAGCTTTTTATGGGAGAAAAATGAACTCATTATTTGGTGAAGCCACTGTTAATGAGGTTTTTTGTACCTTGCAGTCAAATGCGTTCCTAATTAATCCAGTCACTTCCTGTGATGCTTGACAGTTAACAAGCGGTCTCTTTTCTACCATAGGACACACCTGAATAACACACACTAGCCAAGGACTGACCACTGGGCTGCCCACTCAAGCATACCACTCAAGGAAGCAAGAGCTTCCTCCTCTGATTTAAAGCCATCAGAACTCTCCTACTTGGGACCATCAGGCCAAACTCATTTTGCAAACTCATTTTGCAAACATTACATCTAAATGAATCAAAGTTATACAGGCTGCGCCTTCAAGGAGTATGGAATTAAAAGGATTAAAACAATCATATGCTCATGGGGAAAGTTCTTTTCTTATTTCCATAAATTTTGCTTTTAATGGCCTGCTCCCCCTGGGTAGATGGTGTCTCTCGCTGGTCTCAGGAGGGCTCCTGGTGCACTGTGAGTTCTGAATAGCAGAGTTAAGGTCGGAAAAGGAAATTCTGCTGTGTCATTTTCAAAACCACTAAGTGGGTTCCCTAATGACTCTGGGCTAGGAGTTTTGAACATCTGAAAACCAGAGGAGACACCAAGTCTGCCGAAAAGAACCCAGCAGTTTGGCCGCCTGGCAGCC
Source organism: Dama dama (assembly GCF_033118175.1). Lineage (NCBI taxonomy): Eukaryota > Metazoa > Chordata > Mammalia > Artiodactyla > Cervidae > Dama > Dama dama. The sequence continues at coordinate 14,918,682 of NC_083710.1, forward strand.
ACTGTGCGCCTCGCATTGAATGCCACTTAATAACCACAACGCCAGTGAGTGGTGGGCTTTGCTGTATTCCTGCTGGCATCGAAGGGCATCAAAGAGCCCTTGGCCTTTCTGGGCACCGCCGCTGCTCAGAAGCCAAGCTCAGATATCTCAGGACAGGCTGCGCCACATTGAGGCTCATACATTCCAAAAATTTAGACATTAACCCCTATTTACAGCATTTGTTCACAGCATACGGCCGAGAACCTTTTTAGTAAATCACTTGAGATAAGCTGTCTGGCCCCAAATAAAAGATGTTTGCCAATTTCTTGGTAAGGCAGAAGAAGAGCTCTTTATCAAAAGCATATTAGCATATTTTGCCTCATTAATAACTATACTGCAGCATTAATTTGCCTAATTATCACATTTGGAATTCAACATGGTATCTAATTAATTCAAAACTCAAAAAACAAATCCAGAATTATAAAGCACGCCGACAGTCTGGTGCTTTTGTAGTCCTTCTTTCCTATGTGCATGTGTTTGTGAGTGTGTGTGTGCGCCTGTGTGTTTACTCACTGAAATTCTTTATTCCGTTCCATGTAATAAAAATTCACTGTTTTAATAAAATGTTTTTTTCCTAATGATGTGATTCTCTGCTAAGCTTAGCAGTTTTGTTTTCTAAGTTACCTTCAGCTCTCTTGCTCTTATACATTTATTATATATATTTGCTTTCTTCTTCATAAGCCTCTCTTAAGGTTTTCAAAAATATGTACTTCAAGAGCAAAAAGATGAAGCCTTTTTGGTTTAAGGAACTGTGTCAATGCCTTTCTTTACCTGCCAATGCCTTTACCACTAAGTAAACTAACAGTATTTGTTCGCATTTTCTCCTCCGTGGAAAGTCCTCCTAACCAGATTGCAGAAGCCCTGAGTAAACATTAGTCAACACAAATCAAAAATAAAAATCAGAGCCTATCAGTGGAAGCTTCCTGACAGGTTTGAGTTTGTTAAAAATAAAACTGCACAAAAGTTTAGTTCAGGGCTCAAAACAACAGCTTTAGACTTAACAATAATATCTTCTCCATTCACCCATGGGCTTCTTACTTCCCACAAGAATATCTGATTGTAACAATAGACCATATGCTGCCATTGTTGTGGAAAGATACAGAAAAGACTTAGATCTACATGACATTATACAGGGGAAAAAATGGTTGTTTAAGTAAATGCTTTCTCCACTATGCTGGCTTCAAGGCTATTTTTAGGGCAGAGTTAAAGTCATGGCTAAGAACAGTCAGGTCAGGTCAATGCACTAGGGAAATTCAGATTTTAAAAGGTGCTGGTAACCACCCAATGGGAAATGCAACTCTGGCAATCTAAGCCTTAAAATGTGGAGCCTGCCTTCTTTAGGTAGTTCATTCTAGCTCAAAGAGCAGATATTTATAGATTATGAGGCATCTCCTGCTATAGGTCAGATTCCCACCAACAATAGTCTACTTCACTTGGCAGATAATTGCCTATACGAAAGCATATTTCAAACACTCCAAAACGAAAAGTCTAGGGTTTTTGTTTCTGCTGTAGCATCCTCGGGACCAAAATTAATCCAAATCCAACAGCTCAAGCCGTGAATATCAGCAACGACCAAGGTAAAAATGTAATTGCTCTGCCGTTGAGTTTTTCCCTCTGGTATATCTAACATCAACATGCCCTTAATCCTTGAGATCACTGCCACGATGAACGACCTTAAAATAAGTCTAACAAACTTTCACCTTGCATGATCCTTTGGTAGAAGCAGGACCTCTCAAGGTCTTGATATCTTGTTTTACTATCTCAGGATCAGGAATAATTCACAAATTTTTCAATACGAAAAAACAAAGGCCACCATAAATTGTTTCCTAAGTCTGTGAGTCTCCTTCTGTTTTGTAAGTTCATTTGCCGAGGGGACAGGATAGTTAGGGACTTAGGGAAGGTCATGGACACACTGCTATATTTAAAATGGATAACCAACAAAGACCTATTGTACAGCACATGGAACTCTGCCAACGTGACACAGCCTGGATGGGAGGGGGTTTGGGGGAGAATGGATACAAGTATAGGTGTGGCTGAGTCCCTTCGCTGCTCACTTGAAACTATCACAACACTTGTTAACCGGCTACACCCCAAAACAAAATGTTTTTGGCATTAAAAGAAAAGACAAAGGCCTCAGGAAAACAGGAGTCAATAAATCTTCAACAGAAGAATGAATCCATTTCAATCCAAGCTATGAAATAACCCCACAGTCAACCCTGCCTTGGGTCTTCCCAGGTGCACTAGTGGTAAAGAATCTGCAGGAGACATAAAAGATGCGGGTCCGATCTTTGGGTCAGGAAGATCCCCTGGAGGAGGTCATGGCAACCCAGTCCCATATTCTTGCCTGGGAAATCCCACAGACAGAGGAGCCTGGTGGGCTACAGTCCATAGAATCCCAAACAGTCAGACACGACGGAAGCGAATTAGCACGCAGGCACGCACACCTCGCTGTCTCGTCCCAGAGCCAGAAGACTGATCCTCTGGGCGCTGCCCACTGCAGCGCCCAGGTCTGCCCTCCACCAGTACAGGCTGAGCCAGCAGGCTCACCCCGATGACGGACACAGGCTCCCGCTAAATCACCAGTCAAAGGAGGGAAAAGGCATTAACGTTTCTCTCGTGCTTCTCTGAAAATAGACCTGAGTCCACATCATAAAGCTGCCACGCCATCAGGAAAGATTTTACTGTTTATTCAGGAGACACTGAGGCCCCAAATAACAGGGGTCCGAGGTTAAACAGCATAAGCAAGGATCTGTGAAAGACACACACCCCACCCCTGCATGTTCATATATGTGAGCCTGGGGCGGCATGGACTGGGCTTCCCAAACCTCAAAAAAATTTGCAAGGAAATAAAAAATAAAGCCCAAAGCATTTTTTTAATCCTTCATGCTCAATAAAGGCTCTGCAGACATAAAATCCCTCATTTAAATGGCTTCAGTTTAAATATAAAATGTATTTTACAGGAAAAAGATTTTATGACCATTAAATGCTTGCTGTATTCCAACAAAGGAGGAAACTGACCTTGATTCTGAGTCCCCTGCCTCTTCCTCCCTTTTATTATCCTTACTGTTACTTACTGAACATACTTTCATTATTTCCTCTCCTTTTTAGGGCAACAATCATTTCCCCTAGAAGGTTAGAAAATGTGCATTGTTTTCTCAAGACAATCCAACAGACAGTTTCGCAAAGAAGCATTAATAAAAGAATAGAGCTGAGACTCTGGAGACCAAAGAAACTCATTCTTGGAGACTCAGAATGGAAACTGGCTTTTTCAGGTCTTCCAGACTGGATGTGAAGGGGAAAGGGGAAATTCAAAGAGCAAGTAGTGTGGCAAAAGGAAGATGAAAGACGAAGAAATAGCCCTTCCAGAAGTTATAAATAAGAAATAACCAGGGAAAAAAGAAGAGACAGAAATCACCCCCCTCCTGGTAGAAACTCATTAATGGGTGCACAGCAAAACATTAAGTGTGACGTAGTGACTCAGTGCACCTGTATCCATCAAGGTCCCAGAAGGTAACAAATGGCACACTCGGGATGAGCAAGCCAACTGTCTTCATTCAGGGGCTGATGTACAATAGCGTGGGCAGTGTTTAGGGAAACACAGGAGACAATGTAGTTCCCAGGGCTAGTGACCTAATGTTACCAACCCCTAAGCCCAGAGGGACGGAGTGGGTATTGAAATCCAGAAAATGCTGAGTGAAATAAGTCACACAGAAACACTGTGATATCACATTTATGTAGAATCTTAAAAATACAATAAATTAGTGAACGTAACAAAAAAGAAGCAGATTCACAGATACAGAGAACAAACGAGTGGTTACCAGTGGGGTGATGGAAGGGGAGGGGCAATCCAGAGGAAGGGAAGTAAGAAGTACAAACTATTGGGTATAAAAGAAATTACAATGGGCTTCCCGGTGGTGCTATCAGTAAAGAACCTGCCCACCAATGCAGGAGACGTAAAAGACACAGGTTCAATCCCTGGGTCGGGGAGATCCCCTGGAGGAGAAAATGGCAGCCCCCTCCAGTATTCTTGCCGGGAGAATCCCATGGACAGAGGAACCTGGCGGGTTACAGTCCATGGGGTTACAAAGAGTTGGACAAGACTGAGCACACATACATGAAGCCACAATAAGTAAAATAAAATAAGCTATAAGGATATATTGTACAACAGACATACAGCTAATGTTTTATAATAACTATAAATGAGGCATAACCTTTAAAAATTGTGAATAGCTATATTGTACACCTGTAACTTATATGATACTGTACAGCAACTATATTTTAATCCAAAAAAGGGGGCGGGGGGCTCCAAGGAAAGAGTAATCTGTCAGGAGCTGTTGCCTTTAGTAGAGAACTCAGTGGAGAGAAAACTGGGGAAATCAACACCCCAATGTCACTTCTAACCCGTCTGGCCCCCAGCACCCTGTTTGCATCTCATGTCAGCCAAACCCAACTGTCAGCCAAAGAGCAGGGCACCCATGGGGCAGTGAAGGCAAGTCAGCCCACCAGGTCCCAGAGCAGAGCAGAGGAGGGTGGACACAGAGGCCATCAGTGCCCCACAGCCAAGAGTTCGAACCAACAGGAAGAAAGGGAAAATTCAGTCAGACCAAAACCTCACGGCAAGCTTGGTGAATTCACAGAAACCTCTGATATTTGGCAGACCTAGATTCAAATAATGCCCAGCCTTGTCAAAACCTGTATGCTGCTAAAAATCTTACACACTGAGCCTGTTTCTACTCCCAGAAAACGGGGATAATACCACACAGCTCTGTGAGAATCATAAGGAGGCAAAGCCAAATATTTAATACATGCTAAGTCGCTTCAGTCTTCACCAACTGCTGGTGACCCCACGGACTATAGCCCGCCAGGCTCCTCTGTCCTCGGGATTCTCCAGGCAAGAATACTGGAGTGGGTTGCCATGCCCTCCTCCAGGGGATCTTCCAGACCCGGGGTCGAACTCACGTCTCTTTACATCTACCTGCATTGGCAGACGGGTTCTTTACCACTAGTGCTACCTGGGAAGCCACAGACTCTCAATAAACACTGGTTGCTCCCCGCTCCCCATTCATCCTTCTGCCCTGTCTACAAAGACTATTAAGGGAACTCCCGTTACAAAGGAAAAAGAGGAGGAGACTTGAGTCACCAGTCTTTGTGGGTGTAGACACCGTTTCACTGTGTCTGGAGGACTCGAGGACACTGGACACCACTCTCAGCATCGGCTGTTCTGCCCAGTAGCCTGGGGCCAGAGAGGGAGCCAGGAATGGCCGAACCCGAAGCTTCCGAAGAGCCTCTCCTGCATCGCACCACGTGCTCCGTGGGCTGGACCACTGGTTCCATGGAGTCGCGGATGAGTGTGTCACGTGACCAGACCGCGGTAGGATCAGCGGATCATCTTTGTCCTTCTGGACCCGTTTTCCTCTAACTCGCCTTGGATCAGACACGAGAGAGCATTGAGACAGGACCACGTTACCTGCAAATTCCTTGTAAGAACCTCATGTTGGGCTCTTTTTTGTAACTTTCTTCTTTTAAAAACTGTACTTACTTAAATAAATTTATTTTTTTAATTAATTTATTTATTTACTTGGAGGATAATTACTTTACCAATGTTTTGATGGCTCTTGCCGTACATCAGTATGAATCAGCCATAGGTGTACATGTGTCCCCTCCACCCTGACCTCCCCGCCACCTCCCTCCTCTCCCTATCCTTTCAGGTTGTCACAGAGCACCGGCTTTGGGGGCCCTGCTTCATACCAAAATGCACACTGCTTATCTGTTTTACATATGGTAAGGTATATGTTTCAATGTGATTCTTTCTTTTAATTGAAGTATAATTGCTTTATAATGTGTTAGTTTCTGCTGTATAGCAAAGTGAATCAGCTATGTGTGTGTGTGTGTGTGTGTGTGTGTGTGTGTGTGTGTGTGTGTATACATATATATATATATATATATATATATATATATATATATATCCCCTCTCTACTGAGCCTCTCCCCTACCCCTGTACCCCCATCTCCATCCCACCCCCACCACCCCACCCCCCACCCCCCACCCTCCACCCCGAGGTCATCAAATGAGGTATCGCCTCACACCTGTCAGGATGGCCTTCTCAAAAGATCTACAAACAATAAATGCTGGAAAGGGTGTGAAGCAAAGAGAATCCTCTTCCACTGTCGGTGGGAATGTAAATTGATACAACCACTACAGCGAACAATATGGAGATTCCTTAAAAAACTAAAACTAGGGTCTTTTTTTAGGTACAATGCCTGTCTGTTTCTTTTTTGTCTTCTGAGAGATTCAGCGTCTCCTTCCTCAGGGCCACCCCCCACCAGCACAAGGATTGCCCAGCACTCTAGTTTCCACGAGACACAGAAAAGAAACTTTACAGCTCTTCTGCACTAAAATGTAATAACTTTCTCCACACGGCTGCACAAAGGATTTCTCTGGGAACAAGGGACCAAGTTTCACAGTTGCATAAATATAAACTAAAGGAGAAATCCATCTTCGAGTCTGCAGGCACAGTCAACAATCCCATTTTTCAAGAGTCTCAAGGTCATTCTTCACTCTGTGTTCTTTCGGCTGGGCTTTAAAGTTAAGCTAGTTTAATAATTCATGACATCATGCCCATTAAAATATGGGTATTTGCTACCAAAGGAAACAGCTTTTCTTTTTTTCCCCTTTCACGGTGGAAGAGGCCCAGACAAGCCCCCACCTAGGACAACAGCAACGTTCCGCAGCTCTAACTGATGAAGTTTTGGAGACAGGCTTGCAATTTCGTCTGCTGCTGCACAGAACCAGTCTCATCATGAAAAGCCAGCGCCATATGCCAGAGGAGACAGGTTAAGCCTCTTAAATGTTCCTGACAACAATGAGCTTTCATTTGGAAAAAGTAAACATCTGCCTCAGGGGGGAAAATAATCCACAAAACAATGGAGATGGTTATTTGTTTGTTTGATTTATTGTGACCACAAGCGGGGGCTGGGGGGGGTTCAGATGGCCATGATAAATCCAAAGACAGAGAATTTCCCAAGCCTTTAAAAAAAAATTTTTGAAACTTTTTTTTTTATTGGAATGCAGTTGATTTACATTGTTGTCTTGGTTTTTGCTGTAAGGCACAGTGATTCAGTTACACATATACCCATATTCACTCTTTTTGGATTCTTTTCCCTATAGGTCATTACAGAATATTGAGTAGAGTTCCCTGTGCTATCCAGTAGGCCCCTATTAGTTCTCTATTTTATACAGAGTAGAGTGTTCATGTCAGTCCCAATCTCCCAATTTACGTCTCCCTCTCCATTCCCCCCTGATAACCATGTTTGTTTTCTACAACTAAGACTCTCTTTCTGTCTTGTAGAAAAGTTCATTTGTACCATTTTTTTAATTCCACCTATAAATGGCAACACATGGTATTTGTCTTTCTTTTATCATCCAGCCAGAAAAAGAATGAAATAATGCCATTTGCGGTCACATGGATGGACCCAGAGATTGTCATACTGAGGGAAGTTAGCCAGACTGTGAAACTTTCTTTTAAAGACATCAAAGTGGAGCCTGGCCTGCTACAGATAATTACAGGGAGGAGCTCTTTATTTCAAAGATTAGGAAAGAGAAGACCAGAATTCAGTCCTGGGCTCTGCCACTGCTAGTTATGAATCTTGGGCAAATATATTTGACTTCTTGGGGCCACATGTTCCACATCTCTAAATGAGGGTCAAAATGAAATATATTCCACTAAGTCAAAAAGCTATTATGAGACACCAGTGATTTATGACTTTAGAAGGACTTTGTAAACTGTACAGGAAAACAAATGTTAAGGTGGTGGTTGGTATTAAACAGACAAAAGGGACATTTGGCTCTACACTTTTAAAAGTCAAAAGACAGAAGATTTATTGCCTACATGGGGAAAAGGAGATCCCTCTTATTTATGCATCTTCCCTGGAAGTGGCTGCAGCACCCAGCTTGCCTTGATGTGACTGCATTTATAGCTGACCTCACCACCCGACTGTCATCTGGGAAAAGCCAGCCCATGGTTATCACTGGTCTACCTGGAAAGAAGGAAAGATGGTAATCATTGTTATCAATCCCTATGGTTTTCAAAGTCCTTTTAGACATTTTTTTTTAATGTGACAGTTTTTAAAACTATAACCATGTATATTTAACCTTATACAAAACTTGAGAAAATTGAGACTCTGAAAGACTAGATCGCATGTAAATTGGAAGACAGTTCAGTCACTCAGTCATGTCCGACTCTTTGTGACCCCATGGACGGCAGCATGCCAGGCGTCCCTATCCATCACCATCTCCTGGAGCTTGCTCAAATTCATGTCCACTGAGCTTGCTCAGACTCATATGATGCCATCTCATCCTCTGTCATCCCTTCTTCTCCTGCCTTCAATCTTTCCCAGTATCAGGGTCTTTTCCAATGAGTCAGTTCTTCACATCAGGTGGCCAAAGTATTGAAGCTTCAGCTTCAGCATCAGTTCTTCCAATGAATATTCAGGACTGATTTCCTTTAGGATGGACTGGTTGGATCTCCTTGCAGGCCAAGGGACTCTCAAGAGTCTTTTCCAACACCACAGTTTAAAAGCATCAGTTCTTTGGCACTCAGCTTTCTTTATGGTCCAACTCTTAAATCCACATGACTACTGGAAAAACCATAGCTTTGACTAGATGGACCTTTGTTGGTAAACTAATGTCTCTGCTTTTCAATATGCTATCTAGGTTTGCAATAGCTTTTCTTCCAAGGAGCAAGCGTCTTTTAATTTCATGGCTGCAGTCACAATCTGCAGTGATTTTGGAGCCCAAGAAAATAAAGTCTGTCACTGTTTCTATTGTTTCCCCATCTATCTGCCATGAAATAATGGGACTGGATGTCAGATTTTTTGTTTTTTGAATGCTGAGTTTTAAGCTAGCTTTTTCACTCTTCTCTTTCACTTTTATCAAGAAGCTCTTTGGTTCTTCTTTGCTTCCTGCCATAAGGGTGGTGACATCTGCATATCTGTGGTTATTGATATTTCTCCTGGTAATCTTGATTCCAGCTTGTGTTTCATCCAGTTTCACATTTTGCATATGTGCTCTGCATATAAGTAAATAAGCAAGGTGACAATATACAACCTTGATATACTCCTTTCCCTATTTGGAACCAGTCTGTTCCGTGTCTGGTTCTAACTGTTGCATCTTGACCTGCACACAGATTTCTCAGGAGGCAAATAAGGTGGTCTGGTATTCCCATTTTTTGAAGAACTTTCCACACTTTGTTGTTATCCACACAGTCAAAGGATTTAGTATAGTCAATGAAGCAGAAGTAGATGCTTTTCTGGAATTCTTTTGTATTCTCTATGATCCAACAGATGTCAGCAATTTGATCTCTAGTTCCTCTGCCTTTTCTAAATCCAGCTTGAACATCTGGAAGTTCTAAGTTCACGTACTACTGAAGCCTGGCTTGGAGAATTTTGAGTATTACTTTGCTAGCGTGTGAAATGAGCACAACAGTACAATAGTTTGAACATTCTTTGGCATTGCCTTTCTTTGGGATTGGAATGAAAACTGACCTTTTCCAGTCCTGTGGCCACTGCTGAGTTTTCCAAATTTGCTGGCATATTGAGTGCAACACTTTCACAGCATCATCTTTTAGTACTTGAAATAGTTCAGTTGGAATTGGATCATCTCCACTAGCTTTGTTCATAGTGATGCTTCCTAAGACCCACTTGACTTCACACTCTATGATGTCTGGCTCTAGGTGAGTGATCACACCATCATGATTTTCTGGGTTGTGAAGATCTTTTTTGTACAGCTCTTCTGTGTATTCTTGCCACCTCTTCTTAATATCTTCTGCTTCTGTTAGGTCCATACCATTTCTGTCCTTTATTGTGCCCTTCTTTGCATGAAATGTTCCCTTGGTATCTCTAATTTTCTGGAAGAGATCTCTAGTCTTTCCCATTCTGTTGTTTTCCTCTATTTCTTTGCATTGATCACTGAGGAAATCTTTCTTATCTCTCCTTGCTATTCTTTGGAACTCTGCATTCAAATGGGTTTATCTTTCCTTTTCTCCTTTGCTTTTCACTTCCCTTCTTTTCACAGCTATTTGTAAGGCTCCTCAGACAAGCATTTTGCTGTTTTGCATTTCTTCTTCTTGGGGATGGTTTTGAACACCACCTCCTATACAATGTTATGAACCTCCATCCATAGTTCCACAGGCACTCTACTATCAGATCTAATCCCTTAAACCTATTTGTCACTTTCACTGTATAATAGTAGGGGATTTGATTCAGGTCATACCTGAATGGTCTAGTTGTTTTCCCTACTTTCTTCAATTTAAGTCTGAATTTGGCAATAAGGAGTTCATGGTCTGAGCCACAGTCAGCTCTTGGTCTTGTTTTTGCTAATTATATGGAACTCCACCATCTTTGGCTGCAAAGAATATAATCAATCTGAATTTGGTATTAACCATCTGGTGATATCCATGTGTCGTCTCCTCTTGTATTGTTGGAAGAAGATATTTGCTATGACCAGTGTGTTCTCTTGGCAAAACTCTGTTAGCCTTTGCCCTGCTTCATTTTGTATTCCAAGGTCAAACTTGCCTGTTACTCCAGGTATCTCTTGACTCCCTACTTTTGCATTCCAGTCCCCTTTGATGACAAGGACATCTTTTTTTCATGTTAGTTCTAGAAGGTCTTGTAGGTCTTCATAGAGCCGTTCAATTTCAGCTTCTTCAGCATTAGTAGCTAAGGCATAGACTTGGATTACTGTGATATTGAATGGTTTATCTTGGAAACAAACAGAGATCATTCTGTTGTTTTGTGAGATTGCACCCAAGAACTGCATTTCAGACTCTTTTGTTGACTATGAGGGCTACTCTATTTCTTTTAAGGGATTCTTGCCCACAGTAGTAGATATAATGATCATCTGAATTAAATTCACCCATTCTGTTCCCATTTTAGTCCACTGATTCCTAAATGTCAATGTTCATTCTAAACATCTCCTTTTTGACCACTTCCAATTTACCTTGATCCATGGACCTAGTATTCCAGATTCCTATACAATATTGTTCTTTACAGCATTGGACTTTACTTCCATCATCAGTCACATCCACAACTGGGTGTTGTTTTTCACTTTGGCTCAGCCTCTTCATTCTTCCTGGAACTATTTCTCCACTCTTCTCCAGTAGCATATTGGGCACCTACCAACCTGGGGAACTCATCTTTCAGTGTCCTATCTTTTTGTCTTTTCATGCTGTTCATGGGGTTCTCAAGGCAAGAATACTGAAGTGGTTTGCCATTCTCTTCTCCAGTGGACCACGTTTTTTCAGAACTCTCCACCGTGACCTATCTGTCTTGGGTGGCCCTACATGGCATGGCTCATAGTTTCATTGAGTTAGACAAGGCTGTGATAAAACCCAAACCCAAGGAGAAAGAAAATAGTAATGGTTCTCCAAGAGGGGGTGACAGAGGATGGTTAGATGGCATCACCAACTCAGTGGACATGACTGTGAGCAAACTCCAGGTGACAGTGAAGGACAGACAAGTCTGGCATGCTGCAGTCCACGGGGTCGCAGAGAGTCAGATACTACTTAGAGACTGAACAACAACAGTTTCTTCCTTGTGCTCCCTGGCCCCTGTACAAACACCTAGCGTGGCCCTTGTGACTTTATTACTCTCTGTGTCTCTCTTCCCCTGCCAGCTGTAGATCCTTAAGGAAGCACCACCTTTGAAATGCCAGTCAATCCTTAACACAATACTTGGCACATGTTAGTCATTTGGTCGTGTCCAACTCTTTGTGACTGTAGCCAGTCAGGCTCCTCTGTCCATGGAATTCTCCAGACAAGAATACTGGAGTGGGTTGTTGTTCTTCCTCCAGGGGATCTTCCGGACCCAAGGATCAAACCCAGGTCTCCTTCATTGCAGGAAGATTCTTTATCATTTGAGCTACCAGGGAAATCACTGGCACATAATATCTGGCACATAGTGGGCACGTAAAAGGATGTGCTGAATAAATGAGAAGAAAGTGAAAAATAGGAAAGTGAGTGTCTATTTTTTTTTTTTTTCTAACTTGTAGAAAAGTCTCTCCATTTCTCCTGCAAGTCCTTAGGCAGTGAGAACAGGCTCCTCTCTTGGGTTCAATTACAGAGTCCACAGTTAGTCGGGAGGAAGCAGCTGAGTGCAAGATTCAGGGAGGCTCCAGGCATGTAGAGCTGGCCAGGGAGGTGGTATGGAAATGGGAGTGCAGCAAAATGCCTCTGGAAATCATTCCAGGAATCACTGAGGGATGTGTATGCCAGAGTCCGGCCAAACCTGTCTATTGTAGTCTGGGCTCCAACCACAAAGGGCTGTATAGCGGATGTGAGTGGTCAGCGCTGGACCCAGAGGCAGACACGCATGCAGTGTCAACGTGTGGATGTCACAGCCACAGTCCAGGGTGGGCCACATGCATCACAGCTTCAAGCAGATGGTCAAATACATCCTAATTCTTGATGACATTTCTAATAAAGCGGAACGAGCTAACTTGAGCAAACCCCTCTAAAAAACATTTTTGCATACAAACCTGTTTTAGACATTAATAACTGCCATTGTCTTATCCCTTTTCCCCCACCTCAAAACTGGACACTCTTTCCAATCTCACCAAGACCACTCCCAGCTACCTAACTCTGATCTTTTTATTTTGTTTTACCTTAATTTTTTAATTTGAAAATGTCAAATATATATAAAAGTAGAAAAACTCATAGAATACACCTTCATGTCCTCATAAAGTAGTTTCAATAATTTTCATCTTGTGGTCAGTCTGGTCTCACCTACACCCCACTCTCTATCACCCTCATCCCTACATTTGATTATTCTGAATCAAACCCAAGACATTATATCATTTCATCTGTAAATATTTCAGTATCTGTCTCCAGAGATAAGGGCTCTTTGTTAAAGCATTGCTGGCACCATGTTAACCTTCTTCATTCTTCACATCCAATTTATCGATAACTTGCAATAGCTCTTTCTCCATCGTGGCGTTTCCCTTTTGTCTGTGTGGTGGCGTGCTAAGCTGCTATGCTCAGTTGCTCAGTCATGACCCCCTGGACTGTAGCCCACCAGGTTCCTCTGTCCATGGGTTTTCCCAGACAAGAATTCTGGAATGGGTTGCAGTTTCCTTCTCCAGGGGATCTTCCTGACCCAAGGATCAAACCCACGTCTCTGGGATCTCCTGCAATGGCAGGAGGATTCTTTGTTTGTTTGTATTTCTGCAAATATCAGTCGATCTTTGTTCTCCATTTGGAAGACTGACAATGCCTCCTTCTCTGTGTCTTTTTTTTGAACTTTCTATTTTATTTTAGATGATTAACAATGTTGAGTTAGTTTCAGGTATACCGCAGAGTGATTCAATTATACACATACCTGTGTCTATTCTTTTTCAAATTCTTCTCCCACTGAGGTTGTTCCATAATATTGAGCAGAGTTTTCTGCCCGGCTCAGTATCTTGACTCTAAGCTCTCACAAGCCGCCTTGTGTTAGGCGGCCATTATCTTTGTCCTTCCACATCTTCCCACTATCCTTTGTTCAAGAATCCATGGTAGGGAGACTTCCCTGATGGTCCAGTGGTTAAGGCTCTAAGCTCCCAACACAGGAGGGATGGGTTCAATCCCATGTCAGGGAACTAAGATCCCACATGCCACACAGTGTGGGAAAAAATAAAAACATATTTAAGGATCCACGGAGAGGACTTCTGTTTCCCATAACTAATCTAGACTAGTTCTCCTGCCAAAGCACCTTAAAACCAGACAACACATTTGATGCAACTTGTTTTCACAAATCACATATGCATGCTAAGTTGCTTCAGTTGTGTCTGATTCTTTGTGACCCTGTGGACTGTAGCCCACCAGGCCCCTCTGTCCATGGGATTCTCCAGGCAAGAATACTGGAGTGGGTTGCCATGCCCTCCTCCAGGGGATCTTCCAGACCCAAGGACTAAACCTGCGTCTTTTACATCTTATCTGCATTGGCAAGTGGGTTTTTTACTACTAGCACCACCTGGGAACACATACAAAATCACAAAGCTGATTTCTTGAAAGAAGGGTAATTCACAAATTTGCCCCAGCTCTAGATCAGGGAACAGTTTCCTACCTGGGTGGCAGTAAGCAGGAGACCAAGCAGACCACAGAAGTCCCAGTGAGCTGAGTAGACAGAGGTCAGAATCTGGAGCAACGGGATGGCCTCTATGAGGTGAGGGGCAAAGTTGAAGACACTGTGCAGAAGGGTCCTCAGAAGTCCTTGCAGAAGTCCTTACACGTGCTTAGCCAAGAACTCAACAGCACATGTGCAGGGAGGGCTTACCTAAGGGGAGCCAGAACTCAGCTATTCTGGGGTTGTGAGCAGAATAGAAATACTCTTAGAGGATAAGCAGAGGTCGTGTATGTTGTCAACAAGTGTGGAGAGACCTTAATAACACCGTTCACAGCCCAGGCACCCAGCTGAGATGCTAGAAATACTACTTCTCAGGAATAAGAATCATGCCCCAGAGTAAAGGTTAAAGAAACCTGTCCTACCAAAGTCTAAAACCAGAAGAAACAGTAAATCTGTGAGTCCAGCAAATTATAGTTTTTCGCTTTGAAAAATGTTGGGATTTTCACAGATATATTTTCACCTACGAAATCAGAAAACCAAGCCTTGAAAAGTGAAGTATTAGTCGTTCAGTCATGTCCAACTGTTTTGCGACCCCGTGGACTGTGGCTTGCCAAGGTGCTTGTCCATGGAATTCTCTAGGCAAGAGTATGGGAGTGGGTAGCCATTTCCTTCTCTAGGGAATCTTCCTGACCCAGGGATCAAACTCAGGTCTCCTGCATTGCAGGCAGATTCTTTACCATATAAGCCACCAGGAAAGCCCCCAAACCAAACCTTACACAAGTTCAAAAACAAGTCATTCAAGTTCAAGGGTGATCTGCCAGGAATCCTGCTACCTACTAAAACAAAAGTCAGTAGACGTACATCACAAAACCCAGTCAAGACACTGATTAACCCACAACATCCAGTATTCAAACAAAAATAACTATACATACACACATACACAAAGTGAAATTTACTATATAGTCAAGAAAAAGTATCAGGTAGTAGATGCCAAACTGCAAGTATTCCACATAAGTAATTTATGGGACAAAGAAGCTGTTAGAAATATATTCAAAGAATTAAAGGAAGACACATCCAAATCATAAAGGAAAACATGGCTTTAATAAATGAAAAGATAAATAATCTCAGCAGAGAAAATGGAAACAATTAACAAACGGAAACTCAAGAACTTAAAAATACAATAACAGAAATGAAAAATTCACTGCAAGCACTTTAGCAATTTGAAAGTGGCAGAAGAAAAATCCAGGGAACTTGAAGGTAAATCAATAGAAATTATCTAATCTGAAGAAAAAAAAAAGACTAAATTAAAATGAACTGGGCCTCAAAGATCCAAGGATCTTTAAGCAGTGTAACATATGTGTAATTGGAGTCCCATAGAGAGAAGAAGGGCTTCCCAGGTGGTACCAGTAATAAAGAATCTGCCTGCCAATGCAGGAGATGCAAGAGACACAGGTTCAATCTCTGGGTCTGTAAGATACCCTGGAGTAGGAAATGGCAACGCACTCCAGTCTTTTTGCCTGGAAAATTCCATGGACAGAGGAGACTGGTGGACTATAGATCATGGGGTTGCAAAGAGTCAGACATGACTGAGCAACTGAACATGAAGGTGATGGTGGAACTGGAAGAGTATTTGAGGAACTGTCAGAGTGCCGCTGAACTGGGAGAGAGAGAGCTGACTTGTCAGGTGTCCGAGTGGCAGATTAAAGCAATGAGCCCCAAAATGAAAGAGTTAAGCCTTTAATCACTTACTATGATGGTATAAGCAGGAAGCTAAATCTGGAGCGAGGAGAAACTCTTCTTTATTTTTCTCCATGAAATGCTATAGCAGTCAGGTGGGTCAGAGCAGACATGGAGATTGTCTCACTGTGGAGAGAGCCTCTAACACAAGTCTGCAATTTTATGGGCATTGGGGTCACAGGGAGGGAGGTGGGGAAAAGCCAGGACTAGAAAAATACTGGGCAGTGGGTCAGAATGGAAAAGATGTCTTCAAAGTTGTTTTTTTCTTTTTTTGTCTTGGCTTCACAAGGAGAGTTCAGCAGAAGCACCTGAGGAAGGCCTCAGATAAAGCGATCCAAGAATGAAGGGGGCGCAGGGAGCACAAATATTCAAAGAGCATGACTGGCCAGGGAGCCTGGTCCTGGGGTGCAGTTCCCTCTAGGTTCCAGGGCACATTGCCCATGCACCACTCACGTCTGAGCGGAGAAGGCAGCCTCTTCAGAAAAGCATTTATAATGGTCCAGGGTCAGGTCTGAAAAATCACACACAGGTTTTTAGCCATAAGTTGGACTCCTCAGAAATAATAGCTGAAAGTTTTCCGTATTTGCTTAAAAGTTTCAGCTTGAGGATCCAGGAAACTCAATCAGCCACAGCAAGATTAAAGCCCAAGAACACCACACCTTGATACAGGTGTACTTTGTTTTATTGGAGCTCACTTTGTTGAGCTTTGCACATATTGCGTTTTTTCACAAATTGAAGGTATGTGGCAGCCCTGTGTCTAGCCTATCAATCAGCATCGTTTTTCCAACAGCATTTGCTTGTTTCACGTCTCTGTGCCACAACTCGGTAATTCTTGAAATATTTCAAACTTTGCATTATTAGCTTTGTTGTGGTGAGCTGTCATCAACAGTCTTTGCTGTCACCACTGTAATTGTTTCAGGGTGCCACAAACAACACCCATACAAGTTGGCAACCTTAGTGGATAAAAGTGTGTGTTCTGACTGCTCCATCGGACCAACTGTTGTTCCCCCATCTCTCTCCTTCTCCTTCGGCCTCCCTAGTCCCTGGACCACAGCAATATTGAAATTAGGTCAGTTAGTAACTCTACAATGGCCTCTAAGTGTTCAACTAAAAGGAAGAGTCGCACATCTCTCACTTTAAATCAAAAGTTAAAAATAATTAAACTTAGTGAGGAAGGCATGTCAAAAGCCAAGAGAGATGAAAATTAGGCCTTTTCTGCCAACTTGTGAAAATGAAGGAAAACATTTTTTGAAGGAAAAGTGCTACCCCAGTGAACACACAAGTGATATGAAAGCAAAACAGCCTTCTTGCTGATATGGAGAAAGTTCGAGTGGTCTGGAGAGAAAATCCGGCCAGCCACAACACTCCCTTAAAGCCCAATCCTAAACCAGAGCAAGGCCCTAACTCGCTTCAATTCTAGGACTGCTGCAGGAGGTGCAGCCTCAGAAGAAAAGTTTGAAGTTTGCAGGGGTTGGTTCCTGAGGTCAAATAAAAGAAGACATGTCTTTAACATAGAGGTACAAGGGAAAGCAGCAAGTGCTAACACAGAAGCAGCACTAAGTTATCCAGAAGGTCTAGTGAAATAACTAAGGTGATTGTACTAAACGATAGAGTTTCTATGTAGATGAAGCAGCCTTCTTTTAGAAGAAGATACCATGTATACAGGGCTTCTATGGTTAGAGAGGAAAAGCCAATGCCCATCTTCAAAGGATAAGCTAACTCATCAGAGGCCAATGCAGCAGTTGAGTTTAAGTTGAAACCAGTGCTTATTTACCATATTGAAAATCCTAGGGTCTTTTTAAGAATCATGCTAAATCTACTCTGCTGGTGTTCTACAAATGGAACAACAAAGCCTGGATGATGGTATATTGATTGACAACATGATAGACATTTTAAGCCCATTGCCACTCAGAGAAAAAGATTCCTTTGAAAATAATGAATATTATTGCTCACTGACAATGCATCTGGTCATTGAAGAACTTCGATAGAAAAGTACAATGAAACTAATGTTTTCATGCCTGCTAACGCAATATCCATTCTGAGGCCCATGGATCAAGGAGTCATTTGGACTTTCGAGTCTTACTATTTAAGAAGTACATTTTATAAAACAACTGTTCAGTCGCCAAGTCATGTCTGACTGTTCATGATCCCACGGACTGCAGCACACCAGGCTCCTCTGTCCATGGGATTCTCCAGGCAAGAATACTGGAATGGGTTGCCGTTTCCTTCTCCAGGGGACCTTCCCGACCCAGGGATCAAACCTGGGTCTCCTGCATTGCAGGTGGATTCTTTACTGTCTGAGCAACCAGGAAAACCCTTACAGGACTATAGCTGCCAAAGATGGTGATTCTTCTGATGGATCTGGAAAAAGTAAATTGAAAATCTTCTGGAAAGGATTCATCACCCTAAATGCCACTAAGAACATTTGTGATTCATGGGAAGAGATCAAAATAGCAACATTTACAGGAGTTTGGAAGAAGGTGATCCTAACTCCCATGGATGACTTTGAGGGGTTTGAGATTTCAGTGGAGGAATAACTACAGATGTGGTAAAAGGAGCAAGAGGTCTAGAATCAAAAGTGGATCCTGAAGATGTCACTGATCTTGCTGAAATCTCATGATAAAACTTCAATGGATGAGGAGTTGCTTATTATGGATAAACAAAGAAAGCAGTTTCTTAAGATGGAAACTCCTCCTGATGACAATGCTGTGAAGACTGTTGAAATGACAGCAAAGGATTTACCTTAGTTCATAAAAATAGCTGATGAAGTAGCAGCAAGTTCTGAGAAGACTGACTCCAATTTTAAGAGAATTTCTATATGGGTAAAATGGTATCAAAAAGCATTGCATGCTACAGAGAAACCATTTATGAAAGGAAGAGTCAACTGATGCAGCAAACTTCACTATTGTCTTAGTTTTTAAAATTGCCACAGCCTCCAGCAACCTCCACCCTGGTTACTCAGCAGCCATCAGCCTGAGGCAAGACGTTCCATCAGCAAAAAGACTGTGACTCACTGAAGGTTCAGATGATGGTTAGCAATTTTTAGCAACAAAGTATTTTTAATTAAGGTATGTGCATTGCACACTTAATAGACTATAATACACCATAAACATAACTATTGCATGCACTGGGAAACCAAAGAACTCAAGTGACTCTCTTTATTGTGATATTCACTTTATTGCAATGCAGAGTTCAAGAGAATAGAAAGGAGAGATTAGAAGGCCTTCTTAAATGAACAGTGCAAAGAAATAGAGGAAAACAATAGAATGGGAAAGACTAGAAATCTCTTCAAGAAAACTGGAGATATCAAGGGAATATTTAATGCAAGGATGGACGCGATAAAGGACAGAAACGGAAAGGACCTGACAGAAGCAGAAGAAATTACGAAGAGGCGGCAAGAATACACAGAAGAACTATACTAGAGAGGTATTAATGACCCCGATAACCACCATGGTGTGGTCATTCACCTAGAGCTGGACATCCTAGAGTGTGAAGTCAAGTAGGACTTAGGAAGCATTACTACAAACAAAGCTAGTACATACAGGTGATGGAATTCCAGGTGAGCTATTTAAAATCCTAAAAGATGACGTTGTTAAAGCGCTGCACTCGATATGTCTTCCCTGGTAGCTCAGTAAGTAAAGAATCTGCCTGCAATGTGAGAGACCCAGGTTCAATTCTTGGGTCAGAAAGATCCTCTGGAGAAGGGAATACTTGTATACTCCAGTATACTTGCCTGGATGAGAGGAGTCTGGACATGAGCCATGGACAGAAGAGCCTGGCAGACTACAGTCTATGGAATCACAAAGAGTCAGACACAACTGAGCAACTAACACACACACACACTCAATATGTCAGAAAATTTGGAAAACTCAGCAGTGGTCACAGGAATGGACAAGGTCAGCTTTTATTTCAATTCTGAAGAACAGCAATACCAAAGAATGTTGAAACTATTGTATAATTGTGTGCATTTCACATGCTAGCAAGGTAATGCTCAAAATCCCTCAAGCTAGGCTTCAGCAGTATGTGAATCAAGAACTTCCAGATGCACAAGCTGGGTTTCTAAGAGGCAGAAGAACCACAGATCAAATTGCCAACATTCATTGGATCATGGAGAAAGCAGGGGAATTTCGAAAAATATCTACTTCTGCTTCATTAACTATTCTGCAGGCTTTGATGGTGTGGGTCACAACAAACTGTAGAAGATTCTTAAAGAGATAGGGGTACCAGACCACATTACCTGTCTCCTGTGAAACCTGTATGTGAGTCAAGAAGCAATGGTTAAAACCTTACGTGGAACAATTGACTGGCTCCAAATTGTGAAAGGAGTACAACAAGGCTATATACTGTTGCCCTGCTTATTTAACTTCAACGCAGAGCACATCATGTGAAATGTCGGGCTGGATGAATCACAAGCTGGAATCAAGATTGCCAACAGAAATAACAACAACCTCAGATATGCAGATGATACCACTCTTATGGCAGAAAGTGAAAAGGAACTAAGCCTCTTGATAAGAGTGAAAGAAGAAAGTGAAAAAGTTGGCTTGAAACTCAACATTAAAAAAACGTAATCATAGCAAACTTAAACATAGAAAGAGAAAAAGTGGAAGTAATGACAGGAAGTATTTTCCTGGGCTCCAAAATCACTGCAGGCTATGACTACAGCCATGAAATTAGAAGACACTTGGAAGGAAAGCTATGACAAACCTAGACAGCATATTAAAAAGCAAAGACATCACTTTGTTGACAAAGGTCCAAATAGTCAAAGCTATGGTTTTTCCAGTAGTCATGTACCTATGTGAGAGTTGGTCCGTAAAGAAGGCTGAACACTGAAGAACTGATGCTTTCAAATTGTGGTGCTGGAGAAGACTCTTGAGAATCTCTTGGACTGCAAGGAGATCAAACGAGTCAATCCTAAATGAAATCAGTCCTGAATATTCATTGGAAGGACTGATGCTGAAGCTGAAGCTCCAATACTTTGGCCACCTGATGTGAAGAGCCAACTCATTAGGAAAGACCCTGATGCTGGGAAAGATTGAAGGCAGGAGAAGAAAGGGGTGACAGACGATGAGGTGGTTGGGTGGCACTACTGACTCAACGGACATGAGTTTGAGCAAGCTCTGGGTGATGGTGAAGGACAGGGAAGCCTGGCGTGCTGCAGTCCATGGGGTTGCAGAATCAGAGACGACTGAGTGGCTAAACAACAATGTATAATACATAAGTATAAATATATCTTACATTATGCTTTGTTAAAATGTGTTTATTATAATGCACTTGGTGTGATATGTTACCTTCTAATCTACTGTATGGTGCTTCCTTGATGACTCAGTGGTAAAGAATTCACCTGACAATGCAAGAGAGGCAGGTTCAATCTCTGGGTCAGGAAAATCCCCTGGAGAAAGAAATTGCAACCTACTACTGTATTCTTGCCTGGGAAATCCCGTGGACAGAGGAGTCTGGCAGGCTACCGTCCATGGGGGTCGCAAAGAGTCAGACATGACTTAGCAACTAAAGAACAGTAACAATCTACTGTATATTATTGATCAGCTATCATAAATCACAGAATTTCTACCATGGGCTTGCAGAAAAACAGACTTGTGGCAGACAGTGAGTATTCCCAGGAGTCAACACAGCAGAAAAGGACACAGAGGCTCTGCACCAGTTCTTAGAAGCTAAGCCCCGGAACTGGTTAGTGTAACCTGGGAGGAATAATAGGATCATGCTGGCTAAACATTAACTCAAAACTTGAAGCAAAAACAAAAGAACTTGCTGGTCAAACACAGAAGCAGAGAGTAGAAAGGTGGTCTCCAGGGTCTGAGGGAAGGAGGCAATGAGAGATGTTGACCGAAGGGTACCAGTTTCAGTTGTCCCGGATGAATGAGTTCTGGAAATCTGCTGTATGGCACAAGGCCCGTGACCAACAACACTATAATGTACACTTTAAAATTTGCTGAGGGGATAAATCTCATGTTACTACAAAAGGAAAACAACAAAAGTCGCACAACAATGACAACAACAAATAGATGAGAGGAAACTATAGGAGGTGACACAAATTTATGGTCTAGATCGTGGTGATGGTCTCACAGGAGTGTGGTGGTGGTGGTTTAGTTCCTAAGTCATGTCTAACTCTTGTGACCCCATGGACTCGAGCCAGTCAGGCTCCTCTGTCCAAGGGATTCTCCAGGCAAGGATACTGGAGTGGGTTGCCATTTCCTTCACCAGGGGATTTTCCCAACCCAGGGATCAAACCCTGGTCTCCTGCACTGCAGGAGGATTCTTTACCATCTGAAGTACCAGGGAAGCCTCACAGATGTATACTTCCCCTCAAAGACGTGAAGTTGTACACATTACACATGTACAGCTTTTATATGGCAATCATTCCCAAAAACAGGGCTGTGACTGTCCTGGCGAGAAGTTGCTATGGAGCACAGGGAGCCCAGCCTGGCGCTCTCTGAGGACCTTCAGGGACGGGGCAGGGAAGGGAAGGGGGGCTGCGGAGGGAGGGGATGCACGAGAAGTTACAGCTGATGTGCGTCGCTGTACAGCAGAAACCAACACAACGCTGTAAACATTTTTCAAATATATTCAAATTAAAAAATAGGAGAAAAAAAGTAATAGTAGGTGAGGAGAACTGAAAGAATAAGCAAATGAATGAATGAATAAAAAACGATGTGCACATATACACCATGGAATATTACTCAGCCATTAAGAAGAATACATTTGAATCAGTTCTAATGAGATAGATGAAACTGGAGCCCATTATACAGAGTGAAGCAAGCCAGAAAGATAAACACCAATACAGTATACTAATGCATATATATATGGAATTTAGAAAGATGGTAATGATAACCCTATATGCAAGGCAGAAAAAGAGACACAGATGTACAGAACAGACTTTGGGACTCTGGGAGAAGGCGACGGTGGGATGTTCTGAGAGAATAGCATTGAAACAAGTATACTATCAAGGGTGAAACAGATCACGAACCCAGGTTGGATGCATGAGACAAGTGCTCAGAGCTGGTGCACTGGGAAGACCCAGAGGGATGGGGTGGGGAGGGAGGTGGGAGGGGAGTTCAGGATGGGGAACACATGTAAATCCATGGCTGATTCATGTCAATGTATGGCAAAAACCACTACAATATTGGAAAGAAATTAGCCTCCAACTAATAAAAATAAAGGAAAATAAAATAAAATCTCAAAAAATAAAATAAAAAACAATGTGCAAAGGCCAGTACCCATCAGTCAAGTGTATCCCCTTGGTCTACCTGCTTCCTTCCCCCCATCAACTTCACCAGTCTTCCCACACCCTTCTTCACTCTGTTCTCCACTTACTCACCAGTCTCTTTCTAGTCCGTTTCATGGTTTCCCCAGATCTCTGCTCTGAGCTGTCTATAAACCTTAACTCCATCCTCCTCTGGGGCCAGCCATTATTTCTTAGAGCCTTTCAGACCCAAGTTCATAATGTGACCCCTTCCCGAGAGACCATCCCATTCCACAAATATAAATCTGCCACCATGAAAGAAAGATTTAGGTTTTAATCCTTCCCTTTCACTCTCTGCTCCTGACGACTTTGTAATTGGAGGCTGGCGAATTCTCTTAACGGTCTGTCCGTGCCTCGATGTGTCTATTGTTTTGATGGCGGAGAGAACTCCAAACATTTTATGAATAGCCCACTTCGTTTGGCCGGCTCTTGAATTCCCCAGATGTCAGGAAGCCAGTTAAAATAAGTTCTGATGGCCTGAGCCTGTTATCACTCCAGGCCTTGAGCCCAGACCTTTGCAAATCAGTCAGCAGAGCAGGCAGCTTACCGTTCTCACTTTCTAAGTTTCCTTCGGCTGATACCGTCTAACCGAATTTTCTTTTGCTGGAGAGGCGTGAGATCAGTGTTGAGACATCTGACAACAGCTTTTCTTCACCGTCCCCAGGTGTCCGGGGAATTGATGGGTGCACTCCGCCTGCACGTGCTTCCAGGCTTTCTCTTGCTGCCTCTGCCTGCAGTCATTTCCAGGGCCAGAGAAGGGAGGGATGGGGAGGAGGGCGGGCATCGTGTCCTTTCTAATCTCTACCTATTTTTATTTCTCTCCCGTGAAGTGTAGGTCCACCCACTTCTAACTCATTTTTAGCTTTTGGTCAATAATTTCCTCAAATATTTACGGAGCATCATCCAGGCATTGGGCAGCAGCAAATCAGAGCATGCATCACATGTGGAGGAAGGGTGTTAAACAAAGAGTGATTCCATTAACAACCGTGATTACAGTGGTGAGAAGGGTCAGATGGGAAAGATGTGATGAGTTCAGGTGAGCCCTGTCGGGAAACGTCAGGAAGGGCTGCCATAAGGAAGTCACTTTGAGTAGAAATTAAGGAGCAGAGATGCTACCGGAGGAGACAGAGGGAATCAGAGGGGTAGGGCAAGAGGTGGGAAGGAATGCGGCCCTCGGAGGCCCTGGAACAAGGGTCCAAGGTGGCCAGGGTGCAGGGAACAAGGGGAGACCCACAGGACAATGGGGCGAAGCAGGCAGGGGGCAGGTTCTGCAGCATCCAGCCAGCTAGACTAAATATCTGGGGATTTCTCTGGAGTAATGAAATTTGAAAGATTCCCAGTCATCCGTGTCATCAATTTCAAAGTCAGCTCTGTAACCAAAGAAAACAAAGCCGCGGGTGCTGAGACATTGCCCAGTTCCTAATGCCACTGACAGTTTGTAGGGAACTCTAAATTCTGAAGTGGCTGCGGCTCTGAGACTCTGCTGCCCTGCTCAGAATGCTCGAGGTGATCTCGTGCTAACTGGAACAGTGCAGTGGACTGCAGCCTGGCTGAAGAGGCTGAGTCTGGTCCCCCCGTGGCTGGGAACAAGATCTAGCCATCAAGCCAGCAGCGTCACCTCTCAGTAAGCCTCACTCTCCAGTGCACAGCTGGACAAGTATAGTTAAAGACACGCTGTTTAATACTGGAAATTTGCCAAGAGAGGAATTTACTTTTTCCCCATCTGTTTGCCACGAAGTGATTGGACCGGATGCCACGATCTTCGTTTTCTTGAATGTTGAGCTTTAACCCAAGCTTTTCACTCTCCTCTTTCACTTTCATCAAGAGGCTCTTTAGTTCTTTGCTTTCTGCCATATGGGTGGTATCATCTGCATATCTGAGGTTATTGATGTTTCTCCCAGCAGTCTTGATTCCAGCTTGTGCTTCATCCAGCCCAGCGTTTCTCATGATGTACTCTGCATAAAAGCTCAATAAGTAGGGTGACAATATACAGCCTCGATGTTCTCCTTCCCCTATTTTGAACCAGTCAATTGTTCCATGTCCAGTTCTAACTGTTGCTTTCTTGTCCTGTGTACAGGCTTCTCAGGAGACAACTTGCTGCTTAGATATATGCAATTTGTACACCTTAGACATACACAATTGTTTTAAGTTCCTTAAATTTTGAAAGGCGGTGTCCTCACCCACCTCCCACTGTGGGCACAAACATCTGCTCTGGTTGTCGTTTGTGACCTGGACGCTGGCCAGCCCGCTGCACAGCCGAGCATCACTCGGAAGGGAGCTGACCGCTGGCCGCGGGCAGACCTCTCAGGGCAGCAGCGGGAGCACCCCGGCAGCCCGGCTTCTGACCAGGCCACCTTGCTTCAGCTAAGAGCCCGTGGGCTCCCCGGCTTCTTTCCACGCCGGCCCACGCCCCCATGCCCTCCAGCCCTCCGTGTCTGTATCGGACGTCTTCTGCTCACTCCTCCGGATCCACTGTGCCCCCTCAGCCCGTCTCTGCCATGGGGAGCCCTTCCCCATGGAGACGACACCGGAGAGACCCCTTGCCCTCTGGACTCCAGCTGGAGTCAGCCCTCGGGAAGCCGCAGCAGGAAAGAAGAGAATGAGGGTGGGCATGCATCGCTTCCGCCCTCCGGTGTGTGTCCCCTGGGCTGACCACACCCTCGGTCGAAGGGGACTCTGCATACAGCTCCCGCTGTCGCCAGAACGGCTCCCTCCGCTGCTCCGCGGGGACTGGGGACGATGATGTTTCTGATGCTGCTAACCCGTTGAACACTGCACTGCCCTTTCTTGCTCTCCCGACACTCTACCCTCCTCATTTTTTAAATATGATTTTATTTCTTTATTTATTTGGGCCTGTTGGCCTTTGTTGCTGCGTGGGCTTTCCTCCAGATGCGGCGAGCGGCGGCTCCTCTCTGGTCGCGGTGCGCAGGCTGCTCATTGCGGGGGCTTCTGTCTCGCAGGGCACACGGGCTCAGGAGTTGCGGCTCCCGGCTCGAGAGCACCAGCTCAGGGGTTGTGGCGCCAGACTTTTCATTGCTTCCCGTTGTGTGGGATTTTCCTGGACCAGGGATCGAACTCGCACCTCCTGAAATGGCAGGTGGATTCCCCACCCCTGAGCCATCAGGGAAGCGCTACCCTCTTTGTAAATAGTCCTGGGTGCTTCTGTGCTAAGTCGCTCCAGTCGTGTCCAACTCTTTGCTACTCTATGGACTGTAGCCCATAGGCTCCTCTGCCCAAGGGATTCTCCAGGCAAGAACACTGGAGACGGTTGCCATGCCCTCTTCCAGGCGATCTTCCTGATCCAGGGATCCAACCCACGTCTCTTATGTCCCCTCATTGGCAGACAGGTTTTTAAGACTAGCGCCACCTGGGAAGCCCCTTTTGTAAATGGTACCTTTATGGAACTCCCCAGGCACCTAAGAGAAGGTGTCCCGCTTCCTTCTCATACCCTGACCCATTCAGCAACAGACTCAGGACACAGAAGTCTCAGAATTCCATCCCCAACTTCTGCTAGTGACTGCCTTTCTTTTCTTTTTGGGCAGAGTTTGATTCAGATTCCCTGGTGACTGACCTGCACAGACCCTCAAGCGAGCTGAAGGGACCTGGCGAGTGTGGAATAGAGAAAGATGACGCTCTGCCTGCCCCTTCCTTAAGAGACCCCACCAAATCTCTGCGTCACCCTGCTCCCGTGGTCACACCGGTCCCGAGCAGCAGGCACAACCCACCTTAGGCTTCACCATTCTTGCTCCCTCTGTCTGGAATATTCTTTCTCCAGAAATCCTTGTATCTAATTCCCTTGTCAGCTTCTGATCTTTTCCTCAAATGTGACCGTTTCCATTAGACTTCCCCACCATCTCTCCTGAAAGGAGTCCCCACCCCAGCCTCTTCATCTGCTTCCCTGCATTATGCATTCCATTCGTCACTTTCTAATATACTCTTTCAGTGTTTATTTTATTGATCACATGTATATACCTTTGAACAAACCCTCTAAGAAATGCTCCACGAAGGCACAAATTTTTGTCTGCTTTGCACAATTATATCCCCAATTACCAGAACATAATCTCCTATGCTATTTTTTGAACAAGGAAGATCCTGTTTCCAGAGGGAGATATAGATTCCAGAGGGAGATAGAGGGTAGAAGGGATTCCACCCCAGTGACCATTTTTGTCTCCAAACTTCTAATCAGTCTCCACGGGAAGCCACTTCCTGCCAACTGCCATCTGCAGTTGAGTCCGCGCCTCACCTACAACCTTCCCTAGAACAGAGAGTGAGAGCTGTGCTGAGGGGCATGTCCGGTCACATCCAGCTTGGCTGCATCCACGGGGAGCTGATGACTTGCTCTTTCCTGTCTCCGTTTCAGAAGCAGACGATCTGCCGGAACAAGAAAGCCTCCCTTCATCTGGGACTATGACCCCACTGACACTGGCGTGAAATATACACTTTGAGCAGATAGAGCCGTTCACACTCTAGTCATTTTGAAAGCTCCTACTGCATTCCCAGCTTTGTGCCCGAAGCTGAGGAAGCAAAGATGAATAAAATATGGTCCTTTCCCTCTGGGGGCTCTGACATACCACGCCTGACTTCTATGAGGTGAAAACATCAGAGCCTTTCTCTTCTCTAGTGCAGAATCCACACACTCAGCTTAACCACCAACAGGTGACGCAACATCACTAAACGCATGGAGAAATGTTCCATACCCAGAAGAGCCAAGCCTTGACCCTGACTCTCCAGGCTCTGAGAAATCAGAGATGAGGGCCATTCCAACATCAGAGACCCAGGGAGAGAAAGCCTGAGGTCGAGTGAGTTATCACCACATTCTGGGATGTGCAAAGACCACAAATTCCTAGAGTTAGAACCAAAATCACTCCTTTGTCCTGAAAGGGGCAAAGTCACTGTGAAAGAAGTATTTGTCAAGTGAGTGAATGAATGAATAAATGGATGAATGAGAAAAAATAAAAGAGTTAAAGTTAGTGGCAGGGAAAAGTCTCTGGTGAATCCAATAGTTTGTACTTTATCCACCCTTTCTAAACTCTAACATCTGGGGTTGCCCATGTGACCAGTGAAACTGGTGGACTGAAAGACTGAGCCAAAGATGGGTTCAATATTAGGAGAATAAGCTCAATGGTAAAGATGAGCAACAGAGAACAAATCAGTGAATTTAGTTCAGGATTAGTGTTTGGCCCCTCAGGTGTCAGCTGAACATTGATTATTCATTAGATAATGCAATTGCTCTCAATAAAAGGCACAGCAGGAACGCTGGATGGCTTTCAATATCCTCATTTGGCTATTTGGACCCTTTGGGCATGTGTGCTCTGTGAGAAACTAAATGTAATTTCTCAGGAAGTTTGCCCAGGCACAGCTTTTTAGCATAGCTATCGAATTGGCCCAAATACATCATTCTTTTCCCATGCTTTCCATTAAATTTCAGTAACTGTCTCCAAGAAGTTAGATTCCAAAAACCAGAATCAAGGATGCAGGCTCCACAATGGCCAAGGGGTGAGAGGTGGGTCACCAGGAGTCCTTGTGCGGTGAATTCATTCTCCAAATGCTGGGCCCAGACCCCCCGGAAGCCTGGGCCACACTTCATAACCTGCACAAGCCACTTTTCAACTGTTGCCTGACTTGTCTCTGCTGCTTAGATGGGTCAATGAATACTCTTAGTCCTCTGCATCTCAAAGTAGCACCAGGAGGACTTCCCTGGGGGTCAGTGGATAGACATCCACCCGCTGGTGCAGGGGACACAGATTCAATCCCTAGTCCGGGCAGATTCCACATACCGCAAAGCAACTAAGAGAGGGTGCCAGAACTACTGAGCCTGCTCTCTAGAGCCCAAGAGCCACGACTCTGAAGACCAAGCGCCACAACTACTGAAGCCCTCAAGCCCTAGAGCCTGCAAGCTGCAACTGCTAGGCCTAGGTGCTACAGCTTCTGAAGCCTGTGCACCTAGAGTCCATGCTCTGCAACAAGAGAAGCCACTGCAATAAGAAGTCCATGCCCCACAACTGCCACAACAGCCCCCAGCTGCCACAACTAGAGAAAGCCTGCACGCAGCAACAAAGACCCAGCGCAACCAAAAAAAAAAAAAAAATTTTTTTAAGTAGCACCAAGAGGACTTCCCCAAGGGTCCAGTGATTAAGACTCCATGCTTCCACTGCAGGGAGCACAAATTCAACCCCTAGTCAGGGAACTAAGGTACCAGCAGGGCCGAAAAAAACCCGAAAAACAGTAGCGCTAGGAACCTGGTTATAAAGCAACTTATATGGAAATGATCATTTCATGCGCAAAGCAGATGTGTGTGCTTCTGCCCTGCCTTAGGCATATGCAAAACTTACAGAGTATCAACACTGCAAAGCCACTCTTTTAAAACACAGTACCTGCTCTAATTCTGTACAAATGTCCGAAATGATGGTTGGCACAGCCCTCCTGTAATTGATTCCAGAAAGCTCCTATCAACTCCTTTGCAGATACTTTCAGTTCTGAGTATTTCCAGAAAGAACAGGACTTTTCTTTGAACAGCCTGCCAGCTGGTCTGAGCAGAGCAGGTGCAGATTTTTAAATGCCATATGTACTCGAGTATGCTCCCAGCTTCCCCGCCTCCCCTGCCACAATTTTCAGAAGGGGGTTGTTTGGGTTGTTTTATATTTTCTTCTACACCAGTTCCCCCAAGACCGCTCTGGTCAATAGCAAGTTACAAAAACAATGAAAAGTGTTCATGTTTTTAGTGATTTGAATGTCAAAGTGGATTTTCACCATTTTCTGCCTGAACTGCTGTCTGTGTTTGAGGATCTGTCTAACCCACGAAGACTTGCCAAGGCTGTTTTGGTGAAGGTAAGAGGAAAGGTAATGTCTATTTCATGGACAAGTAGGCTAAGAGGCTTCCCCGATGAATCAACGGTAAAAAATCTGCCTGCAGGGCAGGAGATGCAGGAGACTTGGCTCAGTCCCTGAATCAGGGAGATCCCCTGGAGGAGGAAATGGCAACCCACCCCAGTATTCTTGCCTGGAAAATCCCATAGACAGAGGAGCCTGGCAGGCTACAGTCCATGGGGTCACCAAGAGTCGGACACAACTGAGCGACTGAACACACACAGTAGGCTGAGAATGACCTTGTGTGTAACTTTCTGTGTCCTCCATTCTCCTTGGAATAACTGAGGCAGGGAGCTGGGTGGAAAATGGCTTTGTGGTCTTGGCATCATCGCCTCCTACCAGCACATGAGATTTTTCCACTTTGTGCAGGAATGAAAATAAAATAGCGAGGTCCCAGCTATCTCTGATACAAGTCTAGAATAGCAACTAGAGGAATAAACAGCTCCAACGACTCGTGCTTTGCTCTTTCAGGTAGAATCCTATTACATTTAAAAGTATCCTTTGAAATTCTGATTAGTTGGAAGCCTTTGAAAGTAGACACTTATGCAGCAGCTGAGCTAAAGCAGAATTCTTTTTGCCATCTGACAGCTCCCCAGCCTTTTGACCCTATACTCTCTGGAAGCTTCTGGTCAGCCTCCCGTCTCCAGGACCAGGCATCACTCAGGTCCAAGCCCCTTCTCCTGATGGACATATGACCCTGAGGGCAAAGGGCAGAACTAGTCATGTTAGGAAAATCATTATACAAATAGATCTGAAAAAACAGATAGTCCCAATCTAAACACAACCAGAGGGACCTTCACTTATTCATTCATCCTACAAATGCTTATTGAGCATCTACTACTCACCAGGTACCCTAAGGATATGATGTTGAGGAAAACAGACATGGCCCCTGCCCTCTAGAAACTCACAGTCTGGCGGGGGAGACAGGCACTAATCGGGGGATCCCATAAACCATGAAAAACAGCTGCTGAGGCTAGAGTGACTAAGCGAGGTCCACGGGGTCCTGAAGGAAATCAGTCCTGAATATTCACTAGAAGGGCTGATGCTGAAGCTGAAATTCCAGTACTTTGGCCACCTCATTTGAAAAGACCCTGATGCTAGGAAAGATTGAAGGCAGGAGGAGAAGGGGATGACAGAGGATGAAATGGCTGGATGGCATCACCAACTCGATGGACATGAGTTTGAGTAAACTCCGGGAGTTAGTGATGGACAGGGAGGCCTGGCGTGCTGCAGTCCATGGAGTCGCAAAGAGTCGGGCGTGACTGAGCGACTGAACTGAACTGAACTGAACTGAACTGAACTGATAGGGTCCTGAGCGTATATACTGAAGGTTTTAACAGAGCCAGGGAAGCCAGGGAAGGCTTCTAGAGGAAGCTTTGACCTAAGACCTAGAAGATGAAGACAGGAAGGAAGGAAGCCAGGAAGAGGGGAGGCCTTCACAATGGAAGATGTCCTCAGTGCCATCCAACCTGCATAGACGCCAGATGCCTGACAAAGCTGCCTCCCTTAGGCTGATGGTCTGAACTGCCAGGGGCTGATGGCATCTCAGCTGTTTTTTCCCATATTTTCTAAGCATCTGCTCTGGGTAAGACACTTTATGAACATTATTACATCCATTCCTTACAGCATCCCTGGCATCTCAGCAGTACTCATATCTGCTAGCCAAAACAGGTGGAGGATTGGATTTGGCTTGTAGCTCATAGCTTGCAGGATCCTGGCATGGGATACATGTGAGGTGGCTGGAGTGAGAGCAGCCATTTTGGGCCATGAGGTAAAAGTATCTACTGAGAGTGGTAGAGAAATAAGCTAGAAGGAACCCAATTCCCTGGTTCTCACAGAGCTACCCTGTGAGCCAGGGAATGAAGGTGCAGAGAGGTTGAACAGCATACCCGAGGCCAGCCGGCAAGTAAGAGGCTGAGCCAGGATGTGCATCTGGGCCTATGTGACTTTGTAGTCTGTGCTAAAATATGGGTAACAGTTTGTCCACAACTGCCTCATTAAGTACTACACACATACGCATATACACACACACACATGCACACACCCTTAAATGCTTGAAGACCATGTGGCCACATCAACACTCTACCTTTTCCTCTCCAGGAATAACAGCCCCATGCCTCCCATAAAGCACCCCAGCCTGCACCCTGGAACAGCCGCACCATTGCCTGGAGCACAAGAAGAGTGGGTGAGGCTCCTAGCAAGGGATCAGCTGCAACACTACGGCAGCTGCCAGGGAGGAAGCATTCTTGGAACCACAGTCAAGTTGCAGGGTTTTTCTCACAGCTCTTTAATTTTCTATTACTGTGATTCTTTCAGTTTGTGTGAGACTCCCAAATTCGACAAGCTGGGCTTACGGATTTCCCCAAGGAATTCAGCAGTCAGTCCCTCGTCCACAAGACATGGAGTCATGGGAAGAGTTATTAATACTAAAGGGCAGGAGAGGCTAACCCAATACTACTGATTTCAGGGACAACGTCTCACTGAGACCTAAACCCCACCCCATTCCCCAAAAAAAGTGCTAAAACTCAGAGCACTTGCATTCACACTTTGTAAAACTCATTAGCATCTGTCTGAGCTGAGTTCCTGTGTGTCTAGCTGGCAGAGAGGTGGGACACTGCGTCTTGCCAGGCTCAGAGCTTGTCAGTTACACTGACTTTCACTACCAGCCCCTCACCACCTGGTGGGTCACACAAAGGTCAACCCAAACTTTTATTTGTGTCCTCAATTAATCAAGATGGGTAGAAAATTTCAGAGGTATATAGAGTATACTCACGGAAAATGCATGCTTCATTCCTAGTTAGATCCCTGACCTTATATTCTTCAATAGTCTCCTACTCTGGGGAGTTGGGCTTAACTACACGTAAATGGTGTGTTAGTCAGGATTAAACTCATTTGCAACTGACGTTGACTTAAGCAGCACAGAACTTTATTTCTCTCACAGAGATGAAAACCAGAAGGCTCACAGGGTGGCTCTGTGAAAACGAGGCATTCACGCTTCTTCAAGCTTATTTCTCTGCCGTCCTCAGTGCAGGGCTTCTGCCTCATGGCCCAATGTGGCTGCCCTCCCTCCAGCCACTACATATGCATCCTAGACCACGGATGGGCAACCAACCACCCACAAGTTAAATCCAACCCCCCTCAACCTTTTTTAGTAAATAAGATCTTCCTGGAACTCAGCCATACCCATTTGTTGACATATAGTCTGTAGCTATTTTCAAAGTTCCAAATTTCAAAACTTTCAAAGTTTCAAAATTAGGTGTTTGCAACAAAGATCATAAGGCCCCCAGAACTGGAAATACAATCTGCTCTTTTACAGAAAAAGTTTTCTAACTCCTAGTCTAGATAGAAAAAGAAAGGAGGACAAATAAGGTCACAGACATCCAGGTCATTTCCACAAAATGACACAGGACACTTAAGCTCATATGCCAATGCCAGAACTTAGTCTTATAGCCATATCTAGCTACAGGAACAGCTGAGAAATTCTAGATGGCCGTGCACCCAGCTAAGACTTAATGTTAGTTGCTCAGTCCTGTCAAACTTTTTGCAACCCAATGAACTGTGGCCCACTAGGCTCCTCTGTCCATGGAGTTCTCTGGGCAAGAATATTGGAGTGGGTTGCCATTTCCTTCTCCAGGGGATCTTCCTGACCCAGGGATCAAACTCAGGTCTCTTGCACTGCAGGCAGATTCTTTACCATCTGAGCTACCAGGGAAGCCAAGCTAAGATTTAAGGGTTGTATTATTGAGGCAGAAGAGGTGAAGGGATGTGAAACTTTGATTTGCCAACTCACCCTTCAGGGATATTGTTTGTGCCTCAACTCAGGACCTGAACAAAGAGAGGCTGGTCAGCCTTCTTGGCCCCCATGCCTGGTCCACAGACTGATTCTGGCCCCTGGGTGTTTGCTCTGAGACAGGGCAGAAGGCATGGAAAGAGGCCTGCATGAAGTCAAGCTTCTGGCAGAGCTGCCCAACTGGCTTCTGAGCCACTGCTGGTTTCACCTGGACTTTATAGAGAGGGTCCCCTCTTGTGGCAGGTGACCGAGACCCAGACTCTCACATCAGTCACATGGGAGGAACAACTTTAAAAAGGAGAGGAGCTGAGAGGTGCAGGCAGAGATAGCTAGAGATGCAAGAGAGAGGCCTGAAGACAGCTTTAAGGTGGATGTAAAACTCTGTACACAAATACAGGAGTAAAAGATCTCTTCTGTTTTCTTCATTAAATTCAGCTCTAAAACACCGTCCTCCTGAACTGGTCAGGAGCTCCCTGAGGTCAGAATTGGGTATCCTCAGCAGTTCAAGCAGAGGTCCCTTTGGCTTCTGCAGGCATCGCTCGCATCAGTGAGTTGCATCAGTTTCAGTAGGACATCAGGTACTGGGACATCAGATAGTCCCTTCCTTCAGCTGAGGCTGGGAGACCCAGAGAGCCAGCCTCCCCTTGCCCCTCCAAGGCGTGATCCCCTCCCAAGGGCCTGGCCACCTGTTTATTCACTATCAAAACGACAACTCCAAAGGCACCTCCATCCACATCCCCCAAACCTGCCCCTTTCTTTCCTCTCTGGTTCTTCAAGCAGCTTCTGTTTTCTGCCCAGGTTTTTACCTCATAATCAAGCAAATACCACGATCTTGACCACTCGTTTGAAAAGAAAGTAGTAAGAAAAAGTGTATGTGTGTGTGCACAAGATCAGTTGTGTCTGACTCTTCGGGACCCCATGGAAAAAGAGTAAAACTTGGCTTGTAGAGAGACAGTGATGGCCAGGTTTAGCATCTGTGTTTTAGTATCTCCCCTAGGCCGTATGTAGACCATTTGCATGTCGTTGTGGATCCCATTAGGTCTTCACCCCAGGCTGGATGTCCTCCTGTGGGTGTGTGGCTGTGTGAGGCGGAGTGATGGAGGTCCAGGCGAGCGGCGGTCAGCTCGAGCGCCCCCTGGAGGCATGTCTGCAAACGGCCTGAACTTGGGGGTGGGGGGGTGTGTGTGCGCGCGCCCTCAGTTGCTCAGTTAAATTTAAGCCTATCCTAAAACAGTCATTTGTGTTTCAGAAATTGATGACTGCTAAGTGGTAAATATCCAGACACCACGGATAGATGGGGCTGCACCTCAACCTGTGGAGTAGTTAGTATAAGTAATGAGTTCATATTCAGCCGGTACACACCCAGAAAAGCCACGCCAGTTGTTAAAAGACTGAAATCCACTACACAAGTGGGTAAAAATCCCCTGCTGTGAACTCCCGAGTGCCACTCTAGCCCCTTCCCAGTGACCTCCGCTACTCCCCACGGTTAGCAATTAAAGAGTCTTTGTCCGCTCAGCCAGAAGCCTGTAGATCCCGCCCCCAGGCTGAGGCCAGGGTCCATTCTGATTGGTCAGTTGCCAAATATTTTGAAATCGCCCTAGATGAGAATGTTTTGAAGAGGGAGAAACATGAGGCGAGGAGAAGGATCACTTCTGGGGTCACCATGCACAGTTGTGCAGGCTGTTCACTGTACAAGTTCTCCTGACTGAGGGAGCCAGCTGTGAACTGAATTAAAGCCTGTGCTCTGCTTGCCAAATCGTGTGCCCCGGCATGGGCCTGCATCCATCCAAAGAAAGGAGAGCCTTTTTCTTATCTGCACAAGGGTGCTGTGTGTTCTAGCAGCCGGCTCACTTCAGAAGCTACTGTGTTTCAATCATCCAGGCCTGAGTGGAAGAGGCCTGACCTAGGGGGACTCAGAAGGAGACACAAGAGAATTTTGGAGCAGAAGGAAACCCTTTAAAAAGATGATGGTTACAAAGAATGAAGGAGCACAAACACATACAAACCTGATTCCTACCTGGGGGACTGAAAGACAGTTTGTTTACAACAGAGAGAATGATGGGGGAAAAGAACCAGCTGGAGAAGGGATGGGATGAGCTTTATTTTTCTCCTGCTCTCTGGGAGATTATAGCTGGGTATCCAAACAAGATGCCCAACTAAAAGACACAGAGGAAAGCTCAGGAGAGGGGCCAGGGCTGGCGATGGGAAAGCTGAGGTCTTCACATGTGAGAACCTCGAAGGGCCTCCGGGACGACAAAGGGCCCAGAGGAGCCAGTGTTTCTGGAGGGCGAGATGATGGTCAAGTTGGGGTGTAACTCCATAGACTAGAAAGTGCACCTTTAGAACTGAATCTCACTGTTTCCCTTCCCATGAACCAGCTGGGAGCCCTTGCAGACATTATTTAATTTCTCTGAGCCTCAGTTTCTTTGAAATTTGTCATAATAATATCTACTTTACAGAGCAGTTGAATTAAATTGAGTATGTGAACTGCCTAGCACAATATGTGGCACGAATCAAGTGTTCCACACTGTAACCATTATTAGAAATATGACTGCTATTATTATCCGCCGAGGGCTGCATTCGAAGTCTTGGGAATACCCACAGAGCAGGAGAGGACACACACAGAGCCAGCCAGGACATATATAAAAGGATGCGCAATAAGAGACAAACATTCCAACATGCGTACAGGACTGGGTCCTGTTCTCCAAGAGACGAGATTTAATGTATGATGGTGATTTTGATAAATGGCATGTAATATGAGCTTATCTAGGAATGTACTAGAATCACACCTAAGCTGGGTTTGGCATCAGGAGAGCTGAGAACAGGGAAGTGGTGACATCAGGGAAAACCTGATGAAGAAGACAGACGCTGATGACCAAGGCCAGATCCTGGAGCTGCCTTGAACATCCCGGAGTTGACAAGGGATGGATGAGAGGCAGCCAGCCCTGCCCCAGGGAGCTGGAATCCATCTGCAGGTTCTCAGGGAAAAGGGGTCAAAAGTTTCTCAGTATGGAAGCCAGAGCAGGTAGAATGAGCAGGCCACCCTTCCTGTCTGGAACTGAGGCACTGAATCGGTGGCATCCCGACTTCCTGGGAGCGCTCTCCAAGGTCCAGCCGCCTCTCGTCCTGGCCTGAGCAGACTTGAGATGTCAAGTCATGGTGGGGTAGAATCTCAGACACCGGGTCTGCCCTGACCACCTCCCCCAGTTCATACTTACTTGAATTAACCAGGAGTGTCCGGTATCTGTGTGGGAGTAGGGCGATGAAGGACATCTGTTTCATTTATTCACTCCGACACAGATTCATTGGCGACCTCTTTATGCCGGACGCTGAGGATAAAGCAGTGAGCAACGCC
Organism: Dama dama; assembly: GCF_033118175.1. NCBI lineage: Eukaryota > Metazoa > Chordata > Mammalia > Artiodactyla > Cervidae > Dama > Dama dama. The sequence goes on from NC_083710.1 coordinate 14,955,824, forward strand.
CTCTCTGATGCCTGTCTGGCCTCTAGCTCCTCCATCCCCAGCCGCGCAGATCGGTACCTGCCTTCCTCTACCTGCCGCCTACCTCTTGGAGTGAAAGGCACTGAAAACCTTCCTGTGGACTTCAGCTCTAACCTCGCTCTTGCCTTTCAGCAGTTGTCCAACTACTTCCCTGCCTTCATCACCTCCTGCTCACTACATCTGTCTGTCAAACCAGCCCAGCATCCCCTTAGTTTAAGCCTCCCCATCAGCGCTAGGACTTAATGTACACAGTGCTTTACTGTTGGTGAAGGGCTTCTGTGTTCCTCGTATTGTAGAACCCTCACCTCAACTCTGAGATCGGTGGCAATTACGCCCTTCATTTAACAAATTCAGAAACAAAATGCTTAGACCAGGATACCAGCATCCTGGCTCCTCACATTCTCTACATTTTAACTTAAAATAATGGATTATTTTATGTATTACTTATAGCTCACCTGGGTTTCCCAGGTGGCGCTAGTGGTAAAGAACCCTCCTGTCAATGCAGGAGATGTAAGAGACTCAGGTTCCATCCCTGGGTCAGGAAAATACCCTGGAGGAGAAAATGGCAACCCACTCCGGTATTCTTGCTTGGGAAATCCCATGGACAGAGGAGGCTGGCAGGCCCCAGTCCATGGGGTTGCAAAGAGTTGGAAACGACTGAAGCGACTTAGCACACGTGCATAATACCTCACCTACTTCCAAAAAAGATGTGACTATTATATTATTCACCTCTAATAGGAGATATTTTATTTTCTGGGTCTTTTAGGTATTGACAAGTAGAGTTTTGGAAGTACACAGTGGCAGTTATCCCTGCCCTATGCTTATTCCCAAGTCCAAAGTCTGGCCTAAAATAACCCCTCTTTCACACAAGGAGCTCCCCGAGCCAACTCCTCACTTTCTTTCCTAAACGTTGGTTTATTTTATTTATTTGGCTGTGCCAGGCCTTAGTTGCAGCATGTGGGATCTTTAGTTGCAGCATGTGCAATCTAGTTCCCTGACCAGGGATCGGACCTGGGCCCACTGCTTTGGGAGCACAGTCTTAGCCACTGGCCCACCAGGGCTGTCCCTCTTCCCCTTTCTTGACTGAGCTCCTAGAACCTGATCTTCTGTCCTGGGCATTTAGCTCTATTACCATCATATATCATCATGCTATCATTTTATTATCACTGTTTATTACTAACCCATCACACTGAAGGTGTACAATGGCACCGCTGTCCTCCCCACTAACCATTAACATCTCTTATGCCCCAGGGCCTCCCACTAGAGTCAGCACCACAATAATGACCTAAATTCTCCTGGTTCAGTTCTTCCTAAAAATCATTCATGATCCCCTCTTTATTGACAACCCTGCAAAATAAAAAATCATTTATTCTCCAAGGTTTCCCAGAGTGTCCACATGCTGAGCTCTGTATTTCTTTGCCTGTCTCGTCCACATGCGCATAACCTCCTAAAAGGCAAATGGTCTAACCCAACTGTCAAGCCCTCAGCAGAGCATAGTTCCACACTCTGAAAGTTGCTTAGTAAAATGTTTTTGATCCGGGTAGTCAGTTGACGGTGGTAAAAGTAAAAACCATTAGGACTGTGATTAATGAAAATACTTATATGCAAGTTTCCCCAAGCACCAGTGAGAGGATGTGTAATTCCATTACCAATACTCAATCTTTCACTCTTGGGGGATTTCCTCACTAATTAGTCTGAAGCTGTAATTTAGCCTATACTTTAAGGAATGTGTCACACGAGGACACTTCTAATTTATTTCTGACCTTCCTTGAATTCAGAGGCACATATGCCTTTGACCAGCATTTCTCTCAACTGCTATTTTCTTGCTACAAAAAAAGTAATAATTGTCCCATACTTGAGAAAGGGAGACCAGCTCAGAGTGTGTACCCTGGCATTCAGCCTGTTTTGTCCAGCCCTCTTGCTGTTCCTTCAAGCCTGCCATCTAATAACCAGGCAGAATGAGACTTGTACTAGATTACAAGATCTTTGAAATGAAAGAAGAAATGTAAGCAGAAGTGAAGTGCTGGGTGGAAATTCTAAGAGCCAATGCACAATCTGCTGCATTCCTTCTTCCTTCTGCCATGCCAAGGAGAAAGTTCCAGATGGTGGCCTCTCCATCAGCCTGGGTCCCCAAGGAAAGACAACAAATCCCCCAGCCTTACTGAGATGGATGTGGACAGTAAGCAAGAAACATACCTGCGGTTTTAAGTCACTAAGATCTGGGGCGCTGCTTGTTGCTGAAGCATAACCTAGCCCATCCTGACTGCTACAATTATCCCAAATTAAGGAACTCCCACCACAGACTTCAACAAGTTATATATTGCTATTGCCCCCTGAATTTCCTCCTGGAAGCCTACCTCTTCAGTTGACCTCAGTGAGCAGCCTTTTTCATCCTTAGCACCAGAATCCTCCTCCAAAATTGTTCTACTCATGACAGTCCACTCCTGGAAAAAGCCACTCCACTCCTTCTCTTCCAGAAGTCCAGCAAAAGCCTCCACAGGGTTTGATGGAAAGGTGTATAATCCATCACACATCCCACATTGCTCCTTCCTCCTAGCTCCCAGCCCTGAAGGGTCCAGGGCCCGGCAGGGCCCCCCCCAGCCGCGCAGGGAACAGGAGTCACCCAGTTGCCATGTCCTGACAGCCTGTCACATTATTTTGCCCTGTGGGAGCTCTGATCCCTCCATCCAATCCCTCCATAGACCATGGGCCTCTATACAAGTCCCTGCAGGCAAAGCAAAGCAAGATTGATGCCCTGCAAACGGCCGGCCGTGCCCGGGAGGGCTCTGGGTTCAATGCACGGAACGGCCCATTCTTCCCCATCTCAGGTTCCCACACTGGACGCCAAAGCTGGAGCTCAGAGCCAGGGCAGCAAGAATTCAACCTTTATTCATCCTAGAACACAAACGAACCACCACACTCCCCTAACCACCCTGGCCCCTCACTTCCTCTCCTCAAGTTCACTCTGAAGGCCCTGGGCCTTCTTGAGCTAACCAGTGAAACACAGTGCCCTTTGCACAGAGGAGCTGGGATCCAGAGAGGATTCTGAAAGGTTGGGGAAGAAATATACTCGTTTACACATTGGCTGCAGAGCATCATTGCTTAATCCCACTCCCTCCAGTGTTTTTTCTCCTCTGTGCTCAGTCATGTCCAACTCTGCGACACCCCCCCACCCCCGTGGACTGTAGCCCGCCAGGCTCCTCTGCCCATGGGATTCTTCAGGCAAGAATACTGGAGTGGGTTTCCATGCCCTCCTCCAGGAGATCTTCCCAACCCAGGGATCCATCCTCTGTCTCCTTTCTTGTGTCTCCTGCATTGCAGGTGGATTCTTTACCACTGAGTTATGGGGGAAGCCCTTCTTTCCCCACTAGTCCCTGTTAAAGCAAACTGTGTTTGAGTCCTGAGGCTGAGTTAGGCTGATAAAGAACCACAAATTAGCATTAATGCCCCTGGTCACATGCATCCCAGTTCCTGCAGTTAAAAGCCACCAATGGGTTTAGACCTAAGAGCAGAGTGCTGGGGACCATCAAGCAGTACATGTAAGAATGACTTCATCTAAATTCCCTGAGAGATTTCATAGACCAAAGCACCTCTGAAGGACAAAAAGACAACTGTAAAATTACCTGAAAATAAATGCTTCTCAAGTGTTCAGAAAGAACCCAGGGTGAGGGGGACAAGGAGGCCGATAAACTAATCCATCAGCTCATTTTTTTTTTTTTTTTTTTTTGATCCCACCTCTAGACTTTTTTTTTTCCCCAAGGCCTCAGCCTGTCACCATGCAGTTTATCAGCTGTCACTCCATCTCGATTCTGGGTGACATGAGATCAATGGCCTAAAACTGTTCTCAGATCTGCAGAGAAATTTATAACACCAGGCTCTGCCGTGTCCTGTCTGGGCCTGGGTCCCAGGCCTCTGAGGGAGAGGCCGACTTCATTTCCATTTCAAAAGTGGATTGTGACCCACTTGGGGCCTGAGAGTTCAAGCCATCAGATGCAAAGGAAGGCCTGAGTCAGAAGTCTTGCACACTTACACTCACCAAACAATGACTTTGAGGGAGGGAAAAAGAAAAAAAGACTAGTCAATGATTAAAATTCTCTCTGCCTGGATAAGGCTCTAGCTTCCTGCTTAATTTCTTTGGGGATTTATTAATACCAAAAGCTAAAATTTGCAGCAACATGTTTTAGACTCCGAAAGCAATTAGTTCATCCCATTTATCTAACTGCAGAATTCTTGTGCATGATTTGAGCAGAGATTTATGGGGGGTTTGCTTCTCATGGAAGGTTCCTTTGGTTTTCTATAACCTTTTTTTTCCATCATAAACTCTGTAATTGGTTTTAATTTGGTCTCAAAGTGGCCAGGCTTTCCTGGTGTCTTAGATGATAAAGAAGCCATCTGCAATGCAAGAGACCTGAGTGGGGAAGATCCCCTGGAGAAAGAAATGGCAACCCACTCCAGTATTCTTGCCTGGAGAATCCCATGGGCAGAGGAGCTTGGTGGGCTACAGTTCATGGGGTCGCAAAGTCAGAAACGACTGAGCGACCAATATTTCACTTTACAAAGTGCCCATGAACCAGAAACAAGATCCCAGGAGCCCAAGTCATAACCCATAACCCACACTTTCTAACCAAAGGGTTCCAGGGGGGAAAAAAATTTTATTTTGGCCACGCCAAGTGACATGCAGGACCTTAGTTCCCCAACCCATGTGTTTGACCAAACCCATGGCCCCTGCACTGGGAGCTCTGGCTCAGAGTTAGCCACTGGACCTTCAGGGAAGTCCCTCCATGGAAATTCCAAATGCCTCCCCCCTCCCCCATAGGAAATCCCGGGGTGATAAGAGGGAGGCCAGCTCTCACCCCAAGATGTGGCCAGCTCTGGAACCGCTCCATGCCCACCACCATTTGGATGGACAGATGCCCAACAGAAGGCACGCTGAGGGGACTCCGGACTTGCCCCAGGCTAAACCCAGAGAAACCTCAGCTTTCTGAGCAAAAAGAAAACCCTCCATCTCACTGCTGTCCACCTGCCTTCTGCTTGCAATCAGACATCCAAGCGGAGGTCCCCAGAGGAACTGTGTTCTGCAGAGGACCATGGCTGGAGCGTCACCAACCAGCTCCTCCCACACCCTGACCTTGGCAACCCCTGACTCGTAGAGAAGGCAGCCCTGAACCATCAGGAGTCACAGTCCTCTGGCTGAACGCACACAGCAGGCGCCAACTCAGCCCACGCCTCCCTGTGCGGAGTCCCATGGGAATCCACCAGAACACTGCCCCCCAAGTCCACAAGGGCAACCTGAGACAGTGGCCCTCCACCATCCTCCCAGACCAAAGTCCGCCAGTTTAGGCTTACTGCTCCCTTCCCTGCTTCTCCTTCCCTCTCCATTTACTCTAGTGACCCCACTGATCTCAGGGGTGGCATCTTTCAACAGCCCCCCATTGCCTTAAGAATAAGAGTGACATTCCTTAATGTGGCGTGTGAAGCCCCTGCTCACCGGTCCTGACTTTCTTCACCCCTCTGCTGTACCCCAGCCCCTCACGCCCCCTGCACTCCAGCCCTCCAACCTTCATGCCTCTGAGCTTGTTGTTCCTTCAGCAAGAAGTCTCATTCACCTCCACCCTTCTTCCTCCCTTTCTACCCTTTAGCTAATTTCTACTTATCCTTCAACACTCAGCTTAAATGTCACCTCCTCCAGGAAGCTTTCCCTGAGTGCCTCCAGTTCCCAGTGCAGTAAAGCCCCGCCCCCTTCCCCTGGGCTCATCTGGCAAGAAGTGGGCACCTGCATGTGACCACGTAGTCCACCCTGAAAGGACTGTGTGCAGTCCTGGGGTCAGCAGCTGCCCTTCTCACCCCCATTCTGTCTCCTCCCTCTTCTCGCTCCCTGCCTCTGGACTGGGCAGCAGTTTCTATCATTTCTTTCGTTCTTTTTCTAAATAACCTTTATATTAAAAGCATTTCAATTTACAGGATAATGGTTACGATATTACAGAGAGTTCCCCTAAACTCCACACCCAGGTTCCCCTGTTATTAACATCTTACATTAGTATGGTACAATGGTCACAACCAGTGAACCATATCGATACATTGTTATTATCTGAAGTCCATCCTTGATTCACAGTTCCTTTGTCTTTCCCTAATAGCAAACACCCTCTTCCAACAACACAAGAGAAGACTCTACACATGGACATCACCAGATGGTCGACACCGAAATCAGATTGATTATATTCTTTGCAGCCAAAGATGGAGAAGCTCTATACAGTCAGCAAAAACAAGACCAGGAGCTGACTGTGGCTCAGATCATGAACTCCTTATTGCCAAATTCAGACTTAAATTGAAGAAAATAGGGAAAACCACGAGACCATTCAGGTATGACCTAAATCAAATCCCTTATGACTATACAGTGGAAGTGAGAAATAGATTTAAGGGACTAGATCTGACAGACAGAGTGTGTGATGAACTATGGATGGAGGTTCATGACATTGTACAGGAGACAGGGATCAAGACCATCCCCAAGGAAAAGAAATGCAAAAAGGCAAAATGATTGCCTGAGGAGGCCTTACAAATAGCTGTGAAAAGAAAAGAAACGAAAAGCAAAGGAGAAAAGAGAAGATATTCCCATTTGAATGCAGAGTTCCAAAGAATAGCAAGGAGAGATAAGAAAGCCTTCCTCAGCGATCAATGCAAAGAAAGAGGAAAACAACAGAATGGGAAAGACTAGAGATCTCTTCAAGAAAATTAGAGATACCAAGGGAACATTTCATGCAAGGATGGGTTCGATAAAGGACAGAAATGGTATGGACCTAACAGAAGCAGAAGATATTAAGAAAAGGTGGCAAGAATACACAGAAAATGAAAGTGAAGTCGCTCAGTTGTGTCTGACTCTTTGTGACCCCATGGACTGTAGCCCACCAGGCTTCTCTGTCCATGGGATTCTCCAGGCAAGAATATTGGAGTGGGTTGCCAGTTCCTTCTCCAGGGGATCTTCCTGACCCAGGGATTGAACCTAGGTCTCCCGCATTGCGGGCAGACACTTTAACCTCTGAGCCACCAGGAAAGGACTGTACAAAAAAGATCTTCACAACCCAGATAATCACAATGGTGTGATCGCTCACCTAGAGCCAGACATCCTGGAATGTGAAGTCAGATGAGCCTTAGAAAGCATCACTACGAACAAAGCTAGTGGAGGTGACGGAATTCCAGTTGAGGTATTTCAAATCCTGAAAGATGATGCTGTGAAAGTGCTACACTCAATATGCCAGCAAATTTGGGAAACTCAACAGTGGCCACAGGACTGGAAAAGGTCAGTTTTCATTCCAATCCCAAAGAAAGGCAATGCCAAAGAATGTTCAAACTACCACACAATTGCATTCATCTCACACGCTAACAAAGTAATGCTCAAAATTCTCCAAGCCAGGTTTCAGCAATACATGAACCATGAACTTCCAGATGTTCAAGCTGGCTTTAGAAAAGGCAGAGGAACCAATGATCAAATGGCCAACATCCGCTGGATCATCGAAAAAGCAAGAGAGTTCCAGAAAAACATCTATTTCTGCTTTATTGACTATGCCAAAGCCTTTGACTGTGTGGGTCACAATAAACTGTGGAAAATTCTGAAAGAGATGGGAATACCAGACCACCTGACCTGCCTCTTGAGAAACCTATATGCAGGTCAGGAATCAACAGTTAGAACTGGACATGGAACAACAGAGTGGTTCCAAATAGGAAAAGGAGTACGTCAAGGCTGTATATTGTCACCCTGCTTATTTAACTTACATGCAGAGTACATCATGAGAAATGCTGGGCTGGAGGAAGCACAAGCTGGAATGAAGATTGCTGAGAGAAATATCAATAACCTCAGATATGCAGATGACACCACCCTTAAAGAAGAAAGTGAAGAGTAATGAAAAAGCCTCTTGATGAAAGTGAAAGAGGAGACTGAAAAATTTGGCTTAAAACTCAACATTCAGAAAACAAAGATCATGGCATCTGGTCCCATCACTTCATGGGAAATAGATGGGGAAACAGTGGAAACAGTGTCAGACTTTATTTTTGGGGGGCTCCAAAATCACTGCAGATGGTGACTGCAGCCGTGAAATTAAAAGACGCTTACTACTTGGAAGGAAAGTTATGACCAACCTAGATAGCATATTAAAAAGCAGAGACATTACTTTGTCAACAAAGGTCAGTCTAGTCAAGACTATGGTTTTTCCAGTGGTCATGTATGGATATGAGAGCTGGACTGTGAAGAAAGCTGAGCGCCAAAGAATTGATGCTTTTGACCTGTGGTGTTGGAGAAGACTCTTGAGAGTCCCTGGGACTGCATGGAGATCCAATCAGTCCATCCTAAAGGAGATCAGTCCTGGGTGTTCATTGGAAGGACTGATGCTGAAGCTGATACTCCAGTACTTTGGCCATCTCACGCAAAGAGTTGACTCTTCAGAAAGGACCCTGATGCTGGGAGGGATTGGGGGCAGGAGGAGAAGAGGATGACAGAGGATGAGATGGCTGGATGGCATCACCGACTCGATGGGCATGAGTTTGAGTAGACTCCAGGAGTTGGTGATGGACAGGGAGGCCTGGTGTGCTGTGATTCATGGGGTTGCAAAGAGTCGGACACAAATGAGTGACTGAACTGAACTGAGCTGAATGTCCTTTTGCTGCTGTTGTTGTTGTTCTGGGACACTCCATTGCATCCAGTTGTCATGTCTCCTGTCCTGTTCCTCTTAAGAGGGACAGTTTCTCAGACTTCCCTTGTTTTTGATGACCTTGTCAGTTTTGAGGAGTCCTGGTAGGGTATTTTGTAGGATATCCTTCAGTTGTGTCTGCCTGATGTTTTTCTTATAATTAGACTGGAATTCTGTGTTCTGGAGGTAAAGTACCATTTTCATCACATCTTATCAAGGGTGCATTCTACACTCTTGATCTGTCAGTGTTGATGCTGACCCTGATCTTGTGGAGGAGGTGATGTTTGTCAGGTCTCTGCATGTAAACTCCCATTTCTCCCTCCTTTCCTCACTGACCTCTTAGGAGGGAAGTGGACAGTTCACAGCTGAGGACTGGGCTTCCTCTCAGCCTCCTAGAAGGGAGAGTATCTACATAAACTCCATGAAAGACTGGTCTCTTTTCTCCCATTTATTTCTATCACTGTGGATCGTTTGTTTACTTTTTTAAATCCCTGGTCCCACAGCACATACCAGAGTCTGGCACTGAGTGAGTTTTCCATCGGGTTTGTTGAGAGAATGATGGTATATGAAGCCAATGACCTGTGTCCCTTCAAAATTCTTATGCTGAAACCTAGGTTCTAGTACCACAGAATGTGGCTGTATTTGAAGACTGGGCCTTTGGAGAGGTTTTTAGGTCAAATGAGGTCAGAAGGGTGGGTCCTAATCCAGTATGGCAGGTGTCCCCTGTAAGAAGAGGAAGAGATAGCAGGCACGTGCTCCCAGAGAAGAGACTGGGTGAGGGTCTGCAAGCGGGGAGAGAGGCCTCAGAACTCAGTCCCACCTGCACCTTGATCGTGATCTTACAGCTTCCGGAGCTTTTAGGAAATAAATTTCTGTCGTTTAAGCCATGCAATCTGTGGCATGTGTTAGGGCGGCCCTAGGAGACTAACAGAAAGAGGGCCACAGGATCAGACATAGTATCAGCTCCATGTAAGTCACGGGAGGTCACCTCATGCTTCTCAGCATCCTAGGAGGGGCAGTCCTTTGGAATATTCCTGCCCCCCTCCCCGAATTATGGGTCACTGTCCATCAAATATTTGTACCTGTAAGTAGTTTCAGTGATGATACGAGGTTTCTGTGACAATCTGTGGTGAAAAGTTTATGGAAAACTCTTTTTTTCCACTATCTGATCTCAGTCAGAGAGTAAGGTACCAAAAGATTTTGAAATGACATGAGAGCTCAAAAGTTACTTGAAGCCTCAATGACCATCTTTTTCCTTCTGGGGGATCTGTACACCTACTACTATGTCTACTATTAGTTCCAGAAAGGGGGTCTGGGGTCGGAGACAGGAAACCAAAGCAATGTAAATAGGAAATGGGAGAGGTGTTTTTTTCTCTATTTTCTGAATCCCTCACCTATAAGAGATTTAAGATTATATGGCCTATGATTTTTTCCCCCCTGTGCTTTAAAAGGTTTCCTAAGCACCTGATGCTATATTATCTTACATAGTCCTTAAGACAGTCTTACAAGATGCTGTTATTATCCCCATTTTGCAGATGAAGCAACTAAGATACAGAAAGATCAACTAACTTGCCCAGAGCCACACAGCAAATCAATAGTAACGTTGATATTCGAACCTAAGCAGGAGATTGCAGAGCCTGGAGTCGACAGCAATGTTTTGCTTCTTTTCAGGTTAAGTGGGTATCCCAGGGCATCCTGACATACAGAACACACAGAAGGATGAGTGGCCCAGGACCTGGAAATGGGCTAGGGTTTGTGAGCATCTGGCACTGGGATCAATCCAAAATCTAAGTTTAAACACCAGTTACCTTCACCCCACACTGTCTCATTATCATCTGACTGCTGAGTTTCAATCAGGGCTGTGGAGTACGTTGCTCTGCGCTTTGGTATAAATTTTTAAATACAAAACTATGTCAGTTTTGACAGACCAACAAATGTGGGGAGAGGGTGGATCTTTCTTTAAAATTCAAAGCAAGCAGTCAGAGGAAAGAGCTTGCTCAGAAAGAGCGTTGTTGCATTTCTAGAGAGCAAACCCCAGTAAAACCCGGCGACTGAGTAATTCTAAGAGATCTCTACAAAGTGTGCTTTAGTTACAAGAATGAATTGGATGCCTCTATTCTCTGCTTGGACAAACACTTTCTGCCAACTTCCCTGGAAGCTTTATCTGATGGAGTGAACCTGTTGGAAAAGAAACGGTGGGCTCTGGCTTTTTTTTTTTTAAGTTAAAAGGTTAAAAAAATAACCCGTCTCCATCCATCCTTAGCATTACACTTTCCTGCAAAGTTCTTTTCCTGGTAGATATAATCCTAATTAAAAATAAATTACATGCTGTATAGAATTTGAAAGGGAAAAGATAATCCTATTACGTATGAGAGTATATCCCGATTTTCTTTCCCGCTAAACTGTGGGAGATATCAGATCAGGCTGCACTCCCCATTGTCGCGGCTTTGAAAACTTTCCTGGAGCCCTAATCCGTCACGTGACGCCCGTGTCAATCTCGGGGTCTGCACGCGAGCTTCACAAAGCTGGCATTAGGCTGGGTCCCGGGGGCGCAGCTCGGCGGGGCCCGCAACATTTGCATGCGGAGAAAACGCCGGCCATTGTGGGGTCGCGTTTGTTCTCAGGGTTGCGAGAGACAGTTGCCGGCTAAGTTGCTAAAAGCAGGGGGCTCCTTTGAGCCAGTCCCGGCCTTATGTACGAAAACAAGCGGATTGGATCGGCTTTGTGGGGCCGGATCCGCGCCCGGGGAGGGCGGGAGGCCGCCCCTCCGCCTCCGCTGCCAGCCCCACATCCCAGGACATTTTGCTTCCCGGGGGAGGTGCGGTAGGCGCTGGTCCGCTGTTTTAAATCGTATTTCCATAATCTGGAGGCTGCAGGCGGAGGGTCTCGTTCTACTCGCGTGCCTTCACACCCTCACGGTCGGCTCGGAAAGGCCTCCTTGCGCCCGCCGTGGCAGCTGCTCGCCGCCCTGCTCCCGGGCTCCCGACTCCCGGCCCGGCTCTCCCCGGCGTCGCGGCGATCGCGGCCCCTTCCGAGCGGCGGAGGAACCGGCCGCGAATGAGATGCTTTGGGCTGCTGTCTCCACATCCCTCCTCCCGCCCCTTGGCTTGTCCCTCTTTCCCCTAATCCCCGACCCCACCGCCTGCTCTCCTTTGTTTATTTCAGTCTTGAGAAGGAAGATGATGACGTGCAGGCGCTGTGACTAAAAATATTGGGGAGTTCCCATTCTCCAGCCAAGCCCCAGACCGAAATTTAAACAGCGCGCCGCTGGGCTCCTGCGGTCCAGCCCTGGACCGAGAGGTGCGGGCGGCGCAGCGGGGCGCAGGCGTGGGGTGCGGCTCTCAGCCACTGGCGGCCGAGCTCTGGCAAGTGTCTACTCACGGGAACCACTGGAGAGATCTTTTCTCCGCGACTCGGGCCCCACTGCCCTCTCCATCCGCCCCTCTCCTCTCCCCTCCCCTGTTTCTGGCTCTGCAGCCCCGCAGCAGCCCCGAGCCGATCGGAACTCTCCGGGTTAAGAGGGGCGAAGCCGCTGTCCGGCCCCCGAGTTCTGAATCTGCTCGCTTGGCGTCCGGGCCTGCCGGGAAGGGGGCGAGGAGCGAGCGCGGGATCCCGAGAGTGCCAGAGGTCACCAGCAGGCCCCCAGGCCGGGGTGGGAGCCCTGCGGGCTCGGGGAGAAGCCGGGAAGGGGTTTTAGTGTGCATCCTCTCCGAGAAATGTCTCCAGGGCCGGAGCAGAGAGAGAGGAGAGCGAGCTACGAACTGGCAGTGGGAAGGGAGAAAGTGCAAGAGAAAGCTGGAAATCGGGCTCCGGTAGGGGGCGTCGCGCTTTCCGCGTCCCTGCGCGGCTGCGTCGCCGAGGCATGCTAAAACCTCTTCGCTTTTGGCGTTCCTAGGCCAGCAGGATGGGGCAGCTGGGGAAGGGAACCGAGAGGCACTATCGCGCTGCACGGTCCAGGGCACAAGCTCAAGAACTTTAACGAGGTCTGGGGCTGCATTTTTGCTCTCTGGCAGCTCCAGAGCCCCGCCCCCGTCACCCTCACTGCCCACCGAGCTCCTCGGTCTCCCTACTCTGGGAATGCTCCTGTATCTCTTCCGAAAAGACTCCAGATACATCCCTTCGGGTTTAGGGGGAAGGAAAACACAGATAGGATGTCAGCAGGACTATAATCAGGATTCAGAAAAACGTTTACAAACTCCAGTCTGCTTATCAAGTCTTTTGCCTTGGTAGAAAAAAAGAGAGAGAAAGAAAACTCCCCGTGGGTGACTTTTGTTTTTAACCTCTCGTCCTTCGAGTGTATTTGCACACCCTACTTAATAAACCTCTCCAATAAGCATCAGTAAGAATCTGTCTTGTGGCTGACTGGAGGCCCATCTCCCAGATCTTCGGGGTAGGGGAATACCTGTGGGGGCAGCCGGGGGGCCCGCCCAGCTCAGAGCTGGCAAAGCCGAAGCCCCACACTTTCGCAGGCAGATGGTTAAGTTTTCCCCCAGGTTCGTGCCAGGTTTCAGCGTCCTGCTGTGATTTTGTTCTTCTGGAACGGGATGAGTATTGCTTCCCAGAGTGGCCCTATTAGAACAGAAAGAAAATCCTCTAAATAGGCGGAACAAGGCATCAGGAGGGAGAGTTCTCTAAATGCTCTTTAATACGAGCTGGGTATTGTGTGGAATTCAGCGCCCATCACCGTTTAGCAGGAGAGTTATGGCAGTGATTGGGGATGAATAGAGGAACATAATGGATACATGTGGCGTTTGCTCATTATATTCAAGTTAGCCCAACTCCGCTGTGGAAACTGTTCAACTTTCTCTCCCCTTAGCTTGTCACAGTTAAATAATACAGACATTGGGGCCTCCAATGGGATCGCCTGCCACGCCATTCTATTTCCACTACTAACGAGGGCTTCATAAGCCTTTGATACAGTCTGATCTTTGAAACCTTTCCAAATCTCCTCAAGCTTATGCTAAATCCTATTTGGAACTTTTTTTTTCCCCCCTTGCCTGCTAGCGCCCAGGGCTTAAGAAAGCCATTTGGACAGTGACATGCATACTAACACGTCTCAGAGCTCTTTTCTGAAAAGGAAGGGGCAGCTCCGATCACCGGGGCTCACACGAGCAAAACACAATTGCGTACACAAATTTGAATAAAATCAATTTCCCCTTATCCTTCGAGCTCCTCAATCTAGAGGCTATTTCCGAGCGCCGTGGGAAGTTGGGAAAGAAGGCGAACTGAGCCTCAGCCGGCAGAGCAAGTCTGAAGAGAAGGCGGCCCGGGGGCGGGGGGGGGGGGGGGGGGGGGCGAGCGATTTCAAAGCCTCTGGGGTGCAAAAAAACAAAAACAAAAACAGAGTGGGTGTGGGGTCTCGAGCCACTAGGGCGAAATCCCAGCGCGATTGCTCTCGGCTCAAGCGGCCGGTACAGGAGGGTCACAACTAACAGAACCATCCGCTCCTGTAACGCCGGCGACCTGTGCCAACCCCTCTGCACGCAGAGCGCTGACGGGAGGTGAAAAAAGCCAAAGGAGTTAAAGAAACAAAGGAAGGATTCTCTATTTTCCCTTTCTTGTTTTCCCCTCTAAGCCCCTCCACCGTAACCGGATCGTCAAGGGCTGGCGTAGCGGCGGCGCTAGAGCCAGGCCGCCATTGGCTGCCCAGTTCGGGTGATTTGCATTTCGGCGGCTATAAAAGCGGAGGCGGCTCAGCGCCGAGCAGCTCCAGCCCGAAGAGCGAAGGGGAAGGTGCGGAGTGTGGGCGGGATCCACGCGTCCTCCGAGCCCGCCCGAGCCTCGGAGCTGCAGCCTGCAGACTTCTCCTGCACACGGCTCGCCAAAAAAGCGTGCACTCGGGAGCCTGGGACTCACGCCCGGACCTGCAAACCACAGAGGAAATCGCTCGCTCAGCGTTTTGCAATAGCGCTTGGGGCTGGCGGCATGAGTCCAGCCAGGCGCGGGGGCAGCCCCTGCCTTTTCCCCTTGCAGCTCTTCAGCCTCTGCTGGGTGCTCTCGGTGGCCCAGAGCAAGACTGTGAGATACAGCACCTTCGAGGAGGATGCCCCCGGCACGGTCATCGGGACCCTGGCCGAAGACCTGCATATGAAAGTGTCCGGAGACACAAGCTTCCGCCTGATGAAGCAGTTCAACAGCTCGCTGATCCGAGTGCGCGAGGGCGACGGGCAGCTGACCGTCGGGGACGCGGGCCTGGACCGAGAGCGGCTGTGCGGCCAGGCCCCTCAGTGCGTGCTGGCCTTCGACGTGGTCAGCTTCTCCCAGGAGCAGTTCCGGCTGGTGCACGTGGAGGTGGAGGTGAGGGACATCAATGACCATGCGCCGCGCTTCCCCCGGGCCCAGATTCCAGTGGAGGTGTCCGAGGGCGCTGCGGTGGGCACGCGCATCCCCCTGGAGGTGCCCGTGGACGAGGACGTGGGCGCCAACGGGCTGCAAAGCGTGCGCCTGGCCGAGCCCCACAGCCCCTTCCGCGTGGAGCTGCAGACGCGCGCGGACGGTGCCCAGTGCGCCGACTTGGTGCTGCTGCAGGAGCTGGACCGCGAGAGCCAGGCCACCTACAGCCTGGGGCTGGTGGCCCAGGACGGCGGCCGCCCGCCGCGCTCCGCCACAGCCGCCCTCAGCGTGCGCGTGCTGGACGCCAACGACCACAGCCCGGCCTTCCCTCAGGGCGCCGTGGCCGAAGTGGAGCTGGCGGAGGACGCGCCTGTGGGCTCGCTCCTGCTAGACCTGGACGCGGCGGACCCCGACGAGGGCCCCAACGGCGACGTGGTGTTCGCCTTCGGGGCCCGCACCCCGCCCGAGGCGCGCCGCCTCTTCCGCCTGGACCCGCGCTCCGGCCGCCTCACCCTGGCGGGGCCCGTGGACTACGAGCGCCAGGACACTTACGAACTGGACGTGCGGGCGCAGGACCGCGGCCCCGGGCCCCGCGCCGCCACCTGCAAGGTCATCGTGCGCCTCCGCGACGTCAATGACAACGCTCCGGACATCTCCATCACCCCGCTGGCCGCCCCGGGCGCGCCTGCTGCCTCGCCCTTCGCCGCCGCCGCCACCGCTCTTGGGGGGACGGAGGCGACCTCTTCGACCGGGCCTGGGACGCCAGAGGCAGGCGCCGTCTCGCTGGTGCCGGAGGGGGTGGCGCGGGAGAGCCTGGTGGCGCTGGTCAGCACCTCGGACAGGGACTCGGGCGCCAACGGGCAGGTGCGCTGCGCCCTCTACGGGCACGAGCACTTCCGGCTGCAGCCGGCCTACGCGGGCAGCTACCTGGTGGTGACCGCGGCGTCCCTGGACCGCGAGCGCATCTCCGAGTACAACCTGACGCTGGTGGCCGAGGACCGCGGCGCGCCCCCGCTGCGCACCGTGCGGCCCTACACGGTGCGTGTGGGCGACGAGAACGACAACGCGCCGCTCTTCACGCGGCCAGTCTATGAGGTGTCAGTGCGCGAGAACAACCCGCCCGGGGCCTACTTGGCCACGGTGGCCGCCAGGGACCCGGACCTGGGCCGCAACGGCCAGGTCACCTACAGGCTGCTGGAGGCCGAGGTGGGCCGGGCTGGGGGCGCCGTGTCCACCTACGTCTCCGTGGACCCAGCGACGGGGGCCATCTACGCGCTGCGCAGCTTCGACTATGAGACTCTTCGCCAGCTCGACGTGCGCATCCAGGCGAGCGACGGCGGCTCCCCTCAGCTCTCCAGCAGTGCCCTGGTGCAAGTGCGGGTGCTGGACCAGAACGACCACGCCCCGATCCTGGTGCACCCGGCGCCGGCTAACGGCTCCCTGGAAGTGGCGGTCCCCGGGCGCACAGCGAAGGACACGGCGGTGGCGCGGGTGCAGGCCCGGGACGCAGACGAGGGTGCCAACGGGGAGCTGGCCTTCGACCTGCTGCAGCAGGAGCCGCGAGAAGCCTTCGCCATCGGCCGCCGCACCGGGGAGATCGTGCTCACCGGCGACCTCTCGCAGGAGCCGCCCGGCCGAGTGTTCCGGGCGCTGCTGGTCATTTCCGACGGCGGCCGCCCCCCGCTCTCCACCACCGCCACCGTCAACTTCGTGGTGACGGCGGGCGGCGGACGCGGGCTGGCGTCGCCAGCCGGCGCGGGGAACCCGGAGCGCTCTCGCCCGCCCGGCTCGCGGCTCGCGGCGTCGGGGCCGGCGCTGCAGTGGGATACGCCGCTGATCGTCATCATCGTGCTGGCCGGGAGCTGCACGCTGCTGCTGGCCGCCATCATCGCCATCGCCACCACCTGCAACCGCCGCAAGAAGGAGGTGCGCAAAGGGGGGCCCCGCCGGGAAGAGCGGCCCGGGGCGGCGGGCGGCGGAGCCTCGGCTCCCGGCTCCCCGGAGGAGGCCGCCCGGGGAGCCGGGCCCAGGCCCAACATGTTCGACGTGCTCACCTTCCCTGGCAGCGGCAAAGCGCCCTTTGGCAGCCCCGCGGCCGACGCGCCCCCGCCCGCGGTCGCCGCCGCGGCCGAAGTGCCGGGCTCGGAGGGCGGCGGTGCCACCGGGGAAAGCGCCTGTCACTTCGAGGGGCAGCAGCGGCTCCGCGGCGCGCACGCCGAGGTGAGGCCTTCCTTCGGCCGGGCGCCGCGCTCGGTGCTCCGCGGACAGGCTGGGGGAAGGGACTGGAGGGGCCTGGGGGTGCGTGCGCGGGAGACGCCTAACCTGTCGCACTTGTGTTTTTTTGTTTTGTTTTGTTTTCTGTCCAACCCTCACCCCTGCTTGCTGCCCCCATCCCCGGCTGCAGCCCTACGGCGCCTCCCCCGGCTTCGGCAAGGAGCCGGCGCCCCCTGTGGCGGTCTGGAAGGGACACTCCTTCAACACCATCTCCGGCCGGGAAGCGGAGAAGTTCAGCGGCAAAGACAGCGGCAAAGGGGACAGTGATTTCAACGACAGTGATTCCGACATCAGCGGGGACGCTCTGAAGAAGGACCTCATCAACCACATGCAGAGCGGTGAGGGCTCCTCCTTCACGCCGGGTTCAGCGCGCGCCCCCCAACCCCGCCCTTGCTTTCCGCCGGGGTCTCTCTTCTGCATCTCGGTTTCCAGACCCCCGCTCTCCCATCCCCGCATTTTTCTGTCCTTGAGTTCCGGTTTCCAGCCTGCCTCAAACGGCGAATGCCAAAATGCCACGTTGAGACAGCGCCACCGCCTAAATAAACCCTCCGTCCTGTTAGGTTACTAGCTGAGAAGGGGAATTCTTTTTTAGTTATTTATTGCTTCCCTAAAGCCTAGGCAGCTTCGTATTAAGGTGGCCTTTCGGGAAACAGGGCTCATTTCAGATCTAGAACCAGGGCGTTCATCTTACACGCTTCCCTGCTCCGCCGCCCTGACCCTGACCGTCTGTGTAACCTCAGTAACCATCGTGCTTGTGTTTCTCCTTTCTGTTAGGCTTGTGGGCGTGCACCGCGGAGTGTAAGATCCTGGGCCACTCTGACCGCTGCTGGAGCCCCTCCTGCGCTGGAGGGCCCAGCACACACGCCTCGACTCACCCCCCAGCCCAGATGTCGACCTTCTGCAAGAGCACCTCCCTGCCCCGGGATCCTCTGCGCAGGGACAACTTCTACCAGGCCCAGCTGCCCAAGACCGTGGGGCTGCAGAGCGTCTACGAGAAGGTGCTGCACAGAGACTATGACAGGACAGTCACTCTGCTCTCCCCTCCTCGCCCAGGGAGGCTGCCAGACTTGCAGGAGATCGGGGTGCCCTTATATCAGTCCCCCCCTGGCAGGTACCTGTCCCCAAAGAAGGAAGCCAATGAAAATGTGTAAACCCATGCTGCATGTTGTCACTCATACACAGGTCACTCCAGAGACGTCCCTAAGTTATTGACCAGTTTCAGTGTTGTATATAGAAATATGCAAGATGTGCCTTAAAATGAAGTTGTTGGAAGCTATTTCCAATCACATTGGTACTGTTTGGTATTTGCAAACAAAAATGTAGTTAATGTAATTTTTATGAAATGTGTGCAGTATTTAATTTTTTCTTATCATGCTTTGACTTTCA
This sequence comes from Dama dama, assembly GCF_033118175.1. Classification (NCBI taxonomy): domain Eukaryota; kingdom Metazoa; phylum Chordata; class Mammalia; order Artiodactyla; family Cervidae; genus Dama; species Dama dama. Next base: position 14,974,513 of record NC_083710.1, read on the forward strand.
TTTCCCTTGCGGCTTGCCATTTTCTTAGTGTTTTTAACCTGTACATGGTGTAATGTAATGTTTGTATATAATGAAATTTTGTTATATTTTTATATAATAAAAGCTAAAGTGGAAGTTATTGCCAAAGGAACTGTCTGTTAGACAAAAAAAAATATGTTGGGATTACTTAATGGAAATTTATCTTTCACCCGAAACAACCTAGTGTTTGAGAAGTTTTGCCTGACCGAGTATAACTTGTATATCTTGAGTCTGTGGTAGATTTCAAGTTCAATTGTTATTTAATTACATTTGGTTTTCTGTAAACCCTGTCACTTATAAGCACAGTAATAAAGGATTTGTCATGTGTTTGAAGAATCTGCTAATTGCTTTTCCTACAGTTGCCTACAGTCATGCTTTCACAAATAATCTGAGTAGCAGCATTAAACTTTTTTTCAAGTGCTAATTATTTGGGCATTATTGGTGTTCACAGCAACTTTAAACCTGTGGAATTTCAAGTATTGGTGTCTCAGTCAAGTATATTGGTTGCTTTTGTAAAACATATGCCTCTCCATATACATCGGGCATGCTATAAAGTTCCTGCCCTCATTTATTTACTCAACAAATCTTTATGGAACAGGTACTAAAAAGTGGAGGAAAACTGAGTTTGGACTGTTCTTTCACTAATTAAACCTCTGTAAAGCTTTTACTAACTGCTGTAGCTCCTAAGGACTGGGGTTCAAGGTTAAGATGAGATAGACCCAAGAAGCTCTTAGCTTAAATATTAAGGATTTTAATACCAAAAAGAAACTCAAACTTATGGGTGAAATGATGCTTGGGATGTGTTTTAAAATATTCTAGAAGAAAGCACAAGGCTACATGAAACAAAACATTGGTCATGGTTTATGTGTGTGTGAGGGGAGAAGCTTATACTAACCTATTTGTGTATTTGTGTTTGAAAATGTATGTAATGAAGGTTTTTAAACACACACACACTAAAGACTTACACCTGTCTTATACTCTGTGCATTCATTTTATTAGAAATTAATAATGAGAGCTAACATTTCCTGAATGAGCTTTGATATGAGTGGATCTCCTTACAAAGATACTCTGCATGAATTATCTCATTTAATCCTCAAACCTCCCCCTTGAGAATGGGAGCTATCATTATTTCCATTTTACAGATAAGGAAGCAGGGACACAATTTAGGTAAGACACTCAAAGTTCACAAAGCTAGTCAGTGGCCAGGATAAGATTTAACCAAGATTATTCAAGGCAAGAAAATAAAATGAAATAGTGAAATGTGTTTTTGTTCTTTTTAACTTGAAAGAAACAAAGAGTTAAATAGAAAAGTCCCAATGCATTGCCTTTACTGCCTGATTATTGTTTAGCACTTTATATTTGTGAAGTGCCTGTGTTCCTTTATTACTAATTATAGAGAGTGAGGCGCTGTAATGAATAGTGGAGCCCTCAAAGCTGCCTGTTGAAGTCATAATTGAAACCAGTGGTGGCTCCAAGCTCAACAGCAGGGTGGGCGCACACAAGCACCTCGCTGCCCGTGGCCTGTGCAGAGTTCAGTGGTTTCTGCAGGCAGTTGAGCTGAAAATACACCTGACCAGCTCAAAGAGCCCAGACAGACCTCAGCTTCTGGAACAAAATGCTGGATGTGGCCAGACCCCAGCTAGACCTCCGTTTCCAACATCCAAAGCTTTCTTCTTGAGCCAGTCTCTTCAAATGCAGAGCAGAAAAATGAATAATCCCTCATTAGCAGACTAAAAGCATCCAATCTCAATGCATTTGCCAGCTCTTCTCCTTCAAAAGGAAAATAATGTCATTGTCGTCATCTTATTTTGTGCTCTGCAAACTTATTTCACTGCCCCCCCTCCCCCAGATTTCGTTTTCAAAATCTCTTTGACTTTACTGTCCTATCTTTCCCTAGGGGAATGACCATTACAACACCTGATGTTGCTTGGAACTTAAAAAAAAAATTAAAATTCAGCCCTTAAAATTGTCTAAATGAAAAAAAACGTGAGAGAGAAGGGTACTCATCTAAGAGTCACCGAGGGAACTCTCAGAGAAACAGGAGCTAGAGGAAAGAAGGTCTCTGTTTTTTCTTGAGAAATGCTGATTCTCAAGCATATTTTTGAAGAAATATATTGCTTTATTAAGTTAAATGAGATAATATACATGTAGAACACATAGGACCATGTCTGGCCTACAGTAAAACATCCTACCTTCATCTTTCCTTGCCTTCCTCCGGAGCCAGTCTCTACTATGAGTGCAGCCCGATCTGCAATGCGGGAGACCTAGTTTCCATCCCTGGGTCAGGAAGATCCCCTGGAGAAGGGAATGGCTACCCACTCTAGTGTTCTTGCCTGGAGAATCCCATGGACAGAGGATGTCTATGGGATGATCTATGGTCCATGGGATCACAAAGAGTCAGACAGGACTGAGCAACTAACACACACACCCATCCACTCAGGAAGATAAAATAGACTCAGGATATTTGGTCTTGTTCGGAGATGGATTTGCAACCTTTGTTTCTTCCACTTTCACTATGGAGACCAGAGCCTCATACGCAAGTATGGCTCAAGCAAGTATGGCTTTGCAAGCAACACTCTACAAGCAAGTATGGCTAAAGTGAACATCACAGGAAACTCACAAGCCCTCGGTGTTTGTGCTGGTTCCACAAATCTGGCTTTGGAGGTGGAGGCCTACAACCCTGGAGTACCTTCACAGTGAACGCTGGGACCTGGAAGGTGCTTGGGGACGTGCGAGGTCACCTTGAAAGAGAACTAGAGCCAGACTTTACCTATTTCACTTTTTATGTCTGGCCCCATTGACTTGGATGTCCTACACTTCCTATAATAAAATATCCATCAAAGAAACCACTTCAGAAAATTAAAATGTAAGTGGTTTCCACATCTATTGAAAAATACATTGTGAAATAGAGTGAAAACAGGATGCATGTCTCCAGATACAAATATACATGTACATGGAGAGAAAGAAATAGGTGTGTATATAAAATCAGGATGAGTTCCGTGCCACAATTAGCTAAATATCTGGTTTATCTCACTTGGCAAATATAAGCTTTTATCATCTAAAAATTCTACTTTAGAAAATAAGCATATTCACTTTAGTCCTGGATTCAGTAACCACAGGATAATTGGAACGCTGTAAGTTTTGAAGGCAAAGTAATATAGTACTTGATGGGGCACTGTGCTTTGCAACGATTCCAAAGGGCTTTGAAAATGCTGTCTAGTTTTCAACAGCCATGCAATAACTCAGGAGAGTATTTATCATTCCATTTCTTCAGAGGGAAATAATCTGCAGTGGAATTCGCCAACAGGTTCAAAGTCACCTAATAAGAAAGCAGCGGGCAGAAAGAGACAACAGGCTGTTTGAAAAAGCCATCACTTAAGCCACCAGATTAAATGTGCTTCTGCGGCGGGGGCGGGGAAATCTTCCCTCATCATCAGAAGGCAAGGTTTGCTCCCACGAAACTTGTTTTAGAAATTTCAACATATCAAAGTGAAGCCTGCATAGTTTAATGGGGAATTAGGAAAATTCCGTTTGCCAATCCAGTATGACACTTGGCTAGATCTCAAGACACGTCTGACTCGACGTGTCCAAGTCAAAATCATTCTCAGCCAACAAAAACTACCCCTCTGGCAACTGTTTTAAACTCTACACTTTTCAGAGCAAGCTAAATACTTGGTATTTAGACCAAATATTAAAGTCATTTTAAGTATTTAGACCAAACACTAAAGTCATTTTAAGATGCCCCCAAACTTCTTACTTCTGCTCACCAAGATCCATTGATTCCACTTCCCAACTATTGTTGAATTGTTCCTTCACTCCACTGCAGCAGGTGAGAGGCTCTGCTTCTATCCCCACCATAGCCTTTTGTATTCACTCCAGCTTCTGGTTGCCGTATGAGTCTCCATCCAGTCATTGGCCTCTGAGCCTGAGACTTTGCTGAGAGCTTGGGGCCCACCAGTGTTTGGGCCCGCAGAAGTTTATTCAAACTGTGTACAGAGAAGTCTGGAAGCACCGGGGATTTAAGACCTACAGAGGCAGCCCTCAGCTCATCAGGGACAGGCATTGGTGGATAAATACCCCGGCTTTCCCGTCCCCTGGAAGGACAACTCTGAGCTGTGTTCTATACAGTTTCCCTGAGAGCGGCAAGAGAATCCAAACCCCAGTTGCCCACCGCAGCACCTTCCTCAGTCAGGGAACTTTCTCACTGCCTGTCTCGTTTTCCCCACTCAGTCACTCGTGCTCCCTGGGACCAGCTCCCAGACAAACTTCCTGCACTCAAATCTTTGTTTCACTGCCTGCTTTTAGGGGGACTATCCAAATCAGGATGGATGCATAAGAATAAGAGTAAGGACGCCAGCTTTTAGTGATCACTGCATTTTACGCACTGCACCAAGCTCTTTACGGTGAATCACCACAACTTTATGAGGAAAGGGAGTATTCTTGCCTGGGAATTCCCACTTACAGAGGAGCCTGGAGGGCCAGCGTCATGGGCTCACAAGAGTCAGACACGACTTAGCGACCACGTCACCATCTTACGATGGGGAAAGTGAGATTTGAAGGAGTGTGGTAACACAGGTCACACAGCTACTATCAGGAGGAGTTGAGATTTTTAAAAACTCTTTCTGGTCCAAAGTAGAGGCACACCACCTTATTCCCACTCACATCGCTTCTCTCCTGGGTTGCAGCGTGAGTCTCCAACCTGCTCACCCTGGATTCACTACCGGCTTCCCTCTGTTCATCCTCCATGCTGCTGCCATGAAGACCCTTTCTAAAATCTGCTTTCATCACTCCTCTGATTACTGCCCTCCCGACTTCCCACAGCCTTTGGATAAAGTCCGCGTTGCTCCGTGGCATCCCAGACTCCCATTCCTCTGGCCCTGCCTCTGGCCCCAAACTGGACCCTGCTGCTGCCCCTTCCTGGCCCACCGCCTACACCCCCCCAACCCTCACCACAACACCCACCCATGCTTCGGCCAGGAGAATCAGCTTGTGTCTCACCCTGCTCCCTGGTCCCGCTGCCTGCAATGACTTTCAGCCCCTCTTTCTCTCTCCCCATCCCACCCTTTCCTTCTTCTCCAGCCCTTTCTTCCTATCTATCAGAATTATTCACGAGTCACGCCAGCCCCCTCTCCCAGCCACCAGCTGTGGGCTTTCTCAACACTTACAAACGGTCCCTTACCTATGCCACACCCCCGCATCAGCCCCCACCGGCCCATGAAGTCAAGGACTGTCTGCATCTTTCATCTCTCCATCCCCAGTACCTGGTACATTGTCTGGTACATAATGAGGATTCAATGAAAGCACTTGCTGAATAGCATGATTCACTGAGCCAAGCACAAAATGTCGTGGTTCACACCACAGCCAAGAGACTCTGCGTCTACGAGTCAACAGGCTTCGCCACAGGGGGTCTGGGCTAAATATGCCTCCAGCATCAGAAGGGACAGAGAAATTCAGCATCCTATCCACCCAGCTAGTGCTCGGAGGAGGCAGAAGTTGTCCCAGCCCTGACCATGTGTAAAGTCACCTTACCTACTGAAGGCGAGGTCCTCCCCATCTTTCTGTCTGAGCCAGCTCCCGTCTCCACACCAGGCAAAGTGGTACCAAAAGACCCCCTGCCAGGGACATAACGCCACCCCTCCCCATGGGAATTTGTGAGCACCAGAAGTGTGTGAGCCCCCGACCTCTAGAGACTTGATGTGGTCTTAGTCCCCATTGATACCTGAAGCCACATGGCCCGAATACTCCAGATAACTGTCAAACCTCCACTTTGTTCCAGGCAGACACAGCAAACCGTGAAGTTGATGAAAGTGTCGGATCGCTTATTATGCTAAACACTTGATAGCAGTCTCTTATTTTATTGAGTCGTCTGCCCAATCTTCTCCCTGTCATTTCTAGGAATGCATGCATGCGTGTGTGCTCAGTCGTGTCCGACTCTTTTGCCACCTCATGGACTATATATAGCCTGCCAGGCTCCTCTGTCCATTGGGATTTTCCAGGCAAGAATACTGAAGTGGGTTGCTGTTTCCTACTCCAGGGGAACTTCCCCACCCAGGGATCAAACCTGTGTCTCCCAAGTCTCCCGAACTGGCAAGCGGATTCTTTACCAGTGCACCATCTGTGAAGAAGCCCTTATTTTATTGAGCCTATTTTGCCAAACTTTCTCCCTATCAATTCTAGGAAAGTAGTGTTGAGGGGCAAGGATTTGCTGCTAAAGAATGTCACTAGAACCTCAGAGGAAGGGCTGAGCTGGTGGTAATGGTGAATAAGGGAGTGGGAATGGAATCTCAATTTTATTCAGCAGCTGATTCTCTGCCAGCACTTAACCTCCCTGTGATTCGTTCTGCTTATCTACCAAAAGCCCTTCATCACCAGCCTCACTGGAGGGTGAGAACAAGCCCATGAAGTCCAGCAAGAAGGCCGAGCACTGGGTCAGCCATCTCCATGGGCTAAAGAAATTCAGGGTCACCACACTGTCCACGGAGCTCCCCCCTGTGCATCTGGCGGAGCATCTCTCACGCCATGTCTACATGCAAAAGCTAGTAAAAAACATTTCCCTAATTATCTAGATATGTTTAGGTCCCCATATGGGGCTCTTAAACATCTTCATAAATCCCTGGATTCTCCCCTTTACTTGGGTGATTGTCTTAACTCACGTGGGTGATTGAGTCAAGCTGCTGAGCGGCACAGATTGTGACGAGGATTCTCGTGAAAATCGTTTATTGAGAAAATGCTCTCAGAGGAGGAGAGAAGCCAGCAGGAGACCGCAGAGAAAGGGAGCTTCAGCACAGTGGGGGTCTCAGTTTCAGCCTGGTCCCACGGGAGCTTGGGAGCACAGATTGGGCCTCTCTGGAGAGAACAAGCCAGCCTTTCCTACCTTGTATCAGTCATTGATTTCTGGACAGAAAAGGGGGTACGTTGCATTACCTTCCATAACTAGGAGAATTCTGTTAGGCTGGGGGTAATTCTCGAGAGAAGGGACCCCATCTGGAGGCTGGGGCAGCCTTACCGTAGCTAGGAATGAGCACACAGGCTACATGTGGGTGGGTGGGTGGGGCAAGAGCGTCCCCTCTATTTGTGGGTTTCAAATCAGAATCAACAGGAGGGCTTGTTAAAATAGATCATTGGGCCTGTAGTCCAGAAGTATCTGATACAACAGGATTGGGGTGAGGTCCTATACGTGGAGCCCTCGGCGGAGGTCACAGGGCAACAAATCCAGAATTAGCCAAGCTCCATGGCAACCATTGTCATGAGCCATCCTGTCCCTAACCAGCCAGCTCCCGTCTCCATTTCAGGCCAAGTGGGCACCAAAAGACCCCCAACCATGACTTCAGGCCTCCCCTCTCCATTGGAATTTTCTTTGTCCCGAGACTATAAAAACTGGCCGGAAGCCCACAAAAGGAGTCACCGCTCCCTGATCTGTCAGGAAGTCAGCCCACTGTCTACTTGCAGCACCCCTCACTACTTCAGCCCTTTGTTGTCAATAAATTCTCTCTTTTCTAAAATACTCTGTGTCTGGAAATTCTTTCCCAGCCTCTGCTTGGACCACCACGACACCATAGTTCGCATTTCTAATGTGTTCCCAGTTCTAAGAAGTGCTAACGCTGCTGGCCCAAGGACCAGCCTGCAGAACCACTGCACTTCAGAAACCATGCAGAGGGGAGCCAGGACACACCTCCTGACCTGCTGTGACCCGGTCAGCGTTCACCTGGGAGAATTTCAGCTGTAGAATATGAACATCTGCAGAATGCTCAACTCTGCAATGACCGCAAACACAAAAACCCGGCCTACAACCCCCGCAGAGAGAAGGTAAAAGGGTAAGTGTGGAGGTTAAAGCTGAAAAGGCAGGGCCCTGTCTCATCTACCAAGCCATCATCAATGTCATGTTCCCTGCCTCACCCTCCCTCTTAACAGCACACAGGTGAGGGTGGGAAAAAGGGGGCGTGACCCAGGCTGCTCACAGGTGGCTAGGCTCCCTGTAGGCACTGAGTGATACACCTCATCAGGGACCCAGACCAATGGGCATATCCAAAGAGGATGGCTTAGGAGACAAGTGGACTTATTGCAACAATGTTTCATGACAAAGAGTCTGTAAGCAATCTATAATGATGCAAGATACTCAAAGGAAGGAAGACTATTTTGAGAGGTGGAAACTCCTTGTCACTGGAAGCTTTCAAGCAAAGACATGACAATCAACTGATGGAATGAGTGGGGCAGAAGATCTGGATTGGGATTGGATCCAGCAGCCCTTAAATGCCCTTCTAAGCCCACTATTAGTTTATGCAAATTCCTGCCCTTTCTTCCACTCCGAAGATGTCCTTAGAATTCTCTCCTGCTCCACCTGATTCTCAAATGATAGAAAGTTGAGTGTGCTAGCTTTTATTCCAGTTGGCTCATAAGAGCCCCTATATCCTTTTCCGTTTCCTGAGAAGAGTCGGAGTCATTCCTGCATCCCTGATTGGAAGTTTAGTTGGAGACTACGTCTGCTATTTCCTCCTTGCTTGGTATAAAGCCCAGTGCTCGATGCTGTGAAGTTGCCTTTAATTTGTTGTAAGATCCCCTGGAGAAGGGAATGGCTATCCATTCCAGTACTCTTGCCTAGAGGATTCCACAGACAGAGAAACCTGACTTTTAGGCTTCCCAGGTGGCGCTAAAGAACACCCCTGCCAGTGCAGGAGACGTAAGAGATGGGGGTTCGATCCCTGGATCGGCAAGATCTCCTGGAGGAGAACATGGCAACCCACTCCAGTATTCTTGCCTGGAGAATTCCACAGGCAAGGTGCCTGGCAGGCTACAGTCCATATACTACTAAGCAACTTAGCATGAGCACCAAGCCACTTTCTAAATTACATGGCTCACAGTGACAGCCTCCTGAGAGCAGATCATGACAAGTGGCTCCGTTTTACAGCAAGGGAAACTGAGCAAAAGATCAGCAGAAGCAGGTGTCTTCCCAGCCCTACCACCTCACCCCTCTCCTTATTGCCTGTTAAACGGTGATATTTATTCACAATAAGTCCCCAGGCTTATGCTGATTTTAAATCATTGAAGAATTGAGTCACTGGGGCTGTGTTTTGGCCGACCTCCTGCATTCACTCATCCCAGACCCATGTTCTAGAATACAAAGGTCTGGTGATTCATTTCTGCTCTTCAGCTTCACTAATCAGAGACACCCAGTGCTCTTGCCACGCGCTGAGTGATATAATGGAAATTTCTAGGCTGAGGGCATTAGATTCAGATGCGGCAGGAAAAAAAAAAAAAATGTCAGGCAGCTTGATTTACTGTAGCTGGAGAGATTGGGAAGGAAAAAAGAGCAAGACTGGCTTGTTTGTGCTCTCTCTTACTCCTGACTACGGACTCAGACAACTGCCAATTTGCTTGACCAAGTCATCCGTGTGGGCATTGCTAAGGCCCCATAACTCCAGCCAGACAAGGAAGAATGAACAAGCATGGGCAGTGCACAGAAACTCAGCTTATAAGGAGCATCGAAATCCCCATGAAATGCAGCTAGATCTGGAAAATCATAGTTTCCAATTTGCTGTTGTTGTTTAGTCGCTAAGACATGTCCGACTCCTTGGCGACCCCATGGACTGTAGCCCACCGAGCTTGTCTGTCCTCCGCTGTCTCCTGGAGTTTGCTCAAATTCATGTCCACTGAATAAGTGATGCCATCTAACCATCTCATCCTTTGTTGCCCCCTTCTCCTTTTGCCTTCAATCTTTCCCAGCATCAGGGTCTCTTCCAGTGAGTCAGCTCTTCACATCAGGTGGCCGAAGGATTGGAGCTTCAGCATCAGTCCTTCCGGTGAATATTCAGGGTTGATTTTGACTGGTTTGATTTCCTGACTGTACTAGCCTCTCTTACACGCAATTGTGAAAGAGAGAGATGGACAGATCAAAGTTTCCCGTCTCCACTGCCTTTAAATTCTTCCAGCCTTCCCCCACTGCACCACGCACTTGGCCCACTTCTCTTTCCCCAAGAGTGCCGCCCCTACCCTGCCCCTCACCTTGCACCCCTGCCGTCAAGGCCACCACACCCAGGAAGCCATCGGAACCACAGGGGCCTCCAGAAGCCCTGCACTGCCCCATCGGTTCAGATTCAGCCTCACAGCGCCTACTCTGGTTTGTTGCTTCCTGTGTTTCCAGGACGCCTTTCAAAAAGAGTCCTGCATGCGATTGGCATACTGGGATGCGGGGTGGTTCTGGCATGGACTGGGGGAAGATCAGCTGCTAAGCTGCCTGCTAAGGAGCATTTGTGCGCTCACTCTGCCTTCTGTTTGCTGAATGGGACACTCAAGTCTAGGGAGAGCTGAACGGCTGGGAGGAGGAGAGAGAAACCGTCCTTCCCTGCCCTTCCTTCACTGCCATCCTTCAACATAACTGTGAAATGAATTCTTAAAGGACATAGCTTAGAGAGACTTCAGTCTTGTTTGTGATGTTCTATTTCTTTTATTTAAATAGATCTACAATGAATACGACAGAAGATTAACATTTGTCAATTCTGGTTGGTGAGGCACATGCATATTTATTCTTTTTTTTTTTTGACTACAACAAAAGAAAATGGCTTTGAAGAATCACTCTATATATCGACTTGCCTTGGGCTTTTGTGTGTCTTTATCCCACAAGATTGCCGCTGCCACCATCCCTAACTTGCACTTCTTGTTCCCAGCTGAACACTGCTGTGGGCAGGATTGCTGTTGGTTAGTCACTAAGCTGTGTCCAACTCTTTGAGACTGCATGGACTGTAGCCTGCCAGGCTCCTCTGTCCACGGGATTTCCTAGGCAAGCATCCTACAGTGGGTTGCCATTTCCTCTTCCAAGGGACCTTCCTGACCCAGGGATTGAACCTGTGCCTCCTGCACTGGCAGCCGATTCTTTACCACGGAGCCAGCAGGGAAGCCCTGTGGGCGAGATAAAGATCGAGACGTGAGTGGTGACTATACTCACAGACGTATGAACGTACGGACTCCGTGGTCAAAGAGAAGCATGTAAGGCTCTGAGATGCATGGATAATGCCTCAAGCAACTCTCCTCTCTAGAAGAGACCAACTCACAGTCACCAACATCACTGACAACCAGCTAGAGGACAGAGGACCCCCCTTACAAGGCAGTGTTCACGCTGCAGTGGGCTTGGGGTCGGGCCGAGATCTCTGTGGCCAGTAACAGCTCTGACAACATAGGCTAGGGTGTTTTCTTAATAAATGTTTAATAATCTTTAAAAATCTTAATAAATTTTAAGAGTGTAAAGAGGTTGAGACAAAAAACTTTGACACCCACTGGATTAGGGCATTATGTGAAGAGTGACTTAATACATATAAAGTGTCTGACTATGAAAAGTGCTCAGTTATAATATTAGTTGTCTGCACATATTTACTCTGTACAGGCATTGTTAGAAGTGTTTGCTTAATCCTCACATGCCTCTATAAGTAGCACTATTGTCTTTCTACACTTGAGAAAAATGAGGCACAGAGAGGTTAAATAACCTGCCCAAGGCCGAACAGTAAACAGTGGGGCTGGAATTGGAACCTGGATAGTTTGACTCCAAAATCTGGGCTCTTAATCCCTATGTTATACTGTTGATGCTGGTAATGGTAACTTAGATTCTATGGTTCCAGGTTACTAAATGTAATTATTTTCCCCAAGCCTTTTACAAGGTCTTATTTAATATTCCAGATTATTCTCAAAGGTACTGCAGGACTGGAATAAAGGGATGACATTAATAGAAAGAGCGGTACCCCTCCCAGTCCTGTGATAGAAGCTGTATAGATTCACAGAGCTCAGAAGAATCAACTGAAAAGTCCAGCTATCCCTCCTTATGGAGAGATTTTCCCCTCCACAGTCAACCTAAAGGATCCACATTGTATTTGTTAAGTAACATGGTACTTGCTCTATATGTGGACCAAAGCCCTCAAAGAAATGACAACCTAACTGAAGGGGATAAAACAAATATATGAAATAACAGCTAGAACAGATGACAGTGCCTAATTAAGTGCTAAATTGACAAGAAACCAGATTGAACTTTTTTTAGAAAACTTCTCTTATATGATTCAGAAAATACTTTAGGATCTACAGTGCCTCTGGGTCATAATTATGAACAGTAATTATTATTGTACTCCTGATGTCACACAACTCTGAATTAAAATTTTCTCACATTTCAATTTGGTGAGCTTTTCCCCTCGACTACAGATCCTGGCTTTGATTTTCAGTCTCCCCCATGCCCACAACAAAATGCTGTTTTCTGGGACGTATTACATCAGCCACCAGCCCCGCACGCACTCGGAAGCTTTCTCTGTACACCTTTGGAATATTGTTGAGGACTTTCATTACAACACACAAAGCTATTTTTATAGGTGATGCCTGTCAGGCACTGGCACCAACAAGGGCTGGACTTCTCTGGGCTATTTTTCTTTCATGCATATCGTGGATTTGTGTCTGACCTGATCTCCTCTGTTTTAACAAACAGATCTTTAGAGCCAAGTTTGTGGTTTGCAGTCTTCTTGGTATATGTTTCTGTTTTGATTTCATTCCCAGGTTGTCTTAAGCTATTTGCTTTCTGTTTTTGCTCTTCATCGTCATTTTGCTATCTTGTGTTTTAGTTAACCTTGAAAACTAAGTCACTTGCAGGAATAAGGTGGGTTATAAGAAATAAGTAAGGTAATCTGTTCTGCCTTCCCTGGTGGCTCAAGATGGTAAAGAATCCACCTGCAATGCGGGAGACCTGGGTTCAATCCCTGGGTTGGGAAGATTCCCTGGAGAAGGGCATGGCAACCCACTCCAGTATTCTTGCCTGGAGAATCCCCATGGACAGAGGAGCCTGGTGGGCTACAGTCCACAGGGTGATAAAGAGTTGGACATGGCTGAGTGACTAAGCCCAGCACATCTGTTCTGCCACCCACTAGCAACATGGCCTGAGCAAGACCTTCAGCTCTGGGCTTCTGTCTGTAAAATGCCCACCTCCAAGGTGCCTTCCAATTCCATTTATGATTCTTAGTAGTGGATAATGGAGAATTAGGGCAACCAGGATGTTTCAGGGCCAGGGTTACAGACAGAAAGGTATACTAAAGAAGAACTTGCTGGCTGTCACGGGAGTCCAAGCATGGGCTGGAAAAGAATTTCCGGACACAGAGTATTGGAGGAAGGAGTGAGTTTATTGAGAACAAAGAGCAGAGATAAACAGGGCACTGCCAGCCCCTCGGGCCAGCCTCCTGACAGGCTAAGCAGAGCCGACTATTAGGACAGCAGACCAGCTCAAGGGGGAGCCAATGCTTTTCCTGGCTTAGTAGCAGATTTTTACAGCCTCAAGACAAAGGAAATCCCTGTTGGAAGGGTGGCATTGGGTGCTTGGTTAGGGTGCTATGCCAGGGTGGGTATTTTTGCATAATATGGGGTCAGCAAGCTGGCTGGTAAGGACCAGGACAGCTTTTGGCAAAGGTTACAATGGGGTCAGTGAGTTCCAAAGATGACTTTGGTTCTGGGCTCTGCTCCCTGTGATCTTGGTATAGCGCTCCACACCAGGGTCCTTCTCAGATAGTGAAAGTGAAGTCGTTCAGTCGTGTCCAACTCTTTGCAACCCGTGGACTGTAGCCCACCAGGCTCCTCTATCCATGGGATTCTCCAGGCAAGAATACTGGAGTGGGTTGCCATTTCCTTCTCCAGGGGATCTTCCCGACCAGGGATTGAACCCAGGTCTCCTGCATTGCAGGCAAGTTCTTTACCGCTGAGCTACCAAACAGTTTTCTGGAAAAAGATGCAGAGAGCAAAAGGTGGAAATGTTACCTCCTCAGTCCTTCCCTCTTGTCCTGACCTGTGCCAAGGACGTTTTCACTTGTTGAGCATCTACTTTGTTCAAGGCAGGATGCTAACAGCAGAGAGGGGAAACAACGTAAATAAGATCTGGTCCCTGCATTTGAGAAGCCTGGCAAGTAGCCTGGCCTTGGGTCGGCTATCCCTTCTCCAGGGGGCATCTTCCTGACTCAGGAATCCAACCGGGGTCTCTGGCATCGCAGATGGATTCTTTACCAACTGAGCTATCAGGGAAGCCCTTTGGCAAGTAAGGGAGACCAGCTCTTGGGAAGAGAACCCAAGGCAAGGAGGGCTGATGTCGGGAAGAAGTCTCAGGTGAGGGCTGCTTAAAGGGCCAGAGCTGCTCTAGCGGGGCAAGCCCTGACTCCCCAGACTGGGGGAGCGATGCTGGGGGGTGGGGGAAGAGACCCCTCCTCGGCTGCCCTGAGGCCGCAGAGGCAGAGGATCCCCCAGGGGAAGGAGGCAGCTCACCTGGCTGCAGGTGTCTCGGCTCCGCTCATGCGAATCCACAGTAGTCGTAACTTCACATGCGAGTTAACTTCTCTTCCCGGGCTCTGCCAAGCTTCCGTGCCAGATGGTGCTCGCCTCTCACATCTGATTTACTGTGGGGCAGAGCAGCTGTGCCTCCGCCCAGGGCAGGCCCGCATCTGGCAAGCAGTTGGTAAAAGTCTCTGCAGATGATTCTCTCACCTCACAGCCTATTCCTCGGGGCAAGTCTCTTTCTGTCACGGTTTTTTATATGCTTTCCTCTTCTGGGCTTATTTCTAGGACTGAGTTGAGGATCCGTCAGCCACCGATCTGCGTAAGCACCTTCATGCTGAGGAAAGGCTCTTGCTGCGATATATACCTAAGGCGACTACCGTATTCTGTAGGAAAAATACTCATGGAGAAAGTGCAGAGGCAGGCATGTTGACTTCCTACCCAAGAGCCATCCCTCCCTTTTTCCCTGTGTTTGCAGGACCCTGGTTTTATTTCGGGAGGCAGTTTGCTCCATCCAGAAAGGACCTCGGCCCCCAGCTCCAAAGGATGAGAACTGACTGCTTCAAAGTGACCCCATCCCTCTTTCCAGTAATTGAATTGGGGGTGTGAAGATGAACCAGGAGCAGCCAATGGTACATACGTGAAAATCTGCTGGGAGGCTTCTGGGAATAATCTCACTCCATCTCTAAAAGAGAGACAGAGAGATGACAAGATAAATAAAAACATATGTGCACACAAATACTAGTACCTGAGTGTTCATAGCAACTCTACTCCTAATAGCCAAAAACTTAAAACAACCCAAAAATCTACCAGAAGTTGAATGAATATACAACTCATAGTATATTCAGAAGGGCGTCCCTGATGGCTTAGCAGGTAAAGGATCCACCTGCAGTGGAGGTAGACGTGGGTTCAATCCCTGGATCAGGAAGATCCTCTGGAGGAGGAAATGGCAACCTTTAGTATTCTTGCCTGAAACATCCCATGGACAGAGGAGCCTGGCAAGCTACAGTCCATGGAGTCACAAGAGTCAACACGACTAAGAACGCGCAGTAGCAGCTGTTTATTCAAACAGCGGAATTAATTAATCAGTAACAAAAAGGAGTGAACTAACCGATATATGCAAAACATTGATGAATCTCAATGGATGAAGAGTCCGTACTCTCTATTCTATTTCCACAACGATCTAGAAAATATAATTTAATCTATAGTGGTAAAAAGCAGAAAATAGTTACTGGCCCTTGGTGGGGGGATTGACTGGGAAGAGAATCAAAGAATTTTTAGGGATGATGTTCTATGTCTTGATTGCAGTGATGAATATACATATGTACATATTTGTCAAAACTCCTCTGACCATACACTCGAAGTAGGTGCAATTTATAGGATGAAATTATATCACAATATATTTGAAATCAAAAAAGAAAGAAACAGCGCTCACTTCAGCAGCATCGATTGTAAGGAAAAAAGAGTCAAACAAAAAAGAGAAAGAATAATCTACGTATTCCTCAGGAATCCTTTGAGTTTCATTTCTGTGTATTTGTATGCAACTAGCTGTAGTTGATATGCATGAAGTGAAAGTTGCTCAGTTGTGTCTGACTCTTTTGTGAAGTCCACGGAATTCTCCAGGCCAGAATACTGGAGTGGGTAGCCCTTCCCTTCTCCAGGGGATCTTCTCAACCCAGGGATCAAACCCAGACCTCCTATACTGCAGGGGGATTCTTTACCAGCTGAGCCACCAGGAAGCCCAAGAATACTGGAGTGGGTAGCCTATCCCTTCTCTAGAAGATCTTCCTGACCCAGGGATCAAACTAGGGTCTCCTGCATTGCAGGTGGATTCTTTACCAACTGAGCTATCAGGGAAGCCCCAGTTAGTATGTGTGTTTCTAACATAAATTCAGCAGCTTGTAACTTGATTCTTTTAATTTAAGCTCCCGTGGAGAGCAGGGACTGACTGGAAAAAGCCGAGTGGTATACAAAAGGGCAAGTCAGCATACCATAGACACAATAAAAATTTTTTTTTTATTTTTAATAATTTTGCTCTCTTTCTCTGCTCCAATTTTTGCTCCTGTTTTTTGCTCTCTAATGTGTTAGGGACTTTTTTGAAACTACTGCTATATATTGCATTGTGTGAGTATATATTATTCCATTACTGATTGATATTCAAAGGATATCGAGTTTTTAAGATAAGCATCACTTCAGTAAATATCCTCATAAATGGCTTTCATACAAGGTGCCATTAATTCTGTAGCAATGATGCCTAGGAGTGATGGTTCAAAAGATGTGTGTCATTTTTATGTTTTGAAAAATACCAGGACTTCCCCGGTGGTCCAATCGTTAGAATCGGCAGGAGAGGAGGGTCCAGCCCCTGGTCAGGGAACTAAGATCCCACGTGCTGCTGGGCAGCTAAGCCTGCGGGCCATAACTACGGAGGCTGCACACTCTGGAACCCGCATACCACGTGAGAAGGCCACGTGTCACAACTAAGACCCAACACAGACGAATAAATAATTGTTTTTTAAAAAAGAAAAATATCAAATAACTGTATCAACTCTCTCTCCCATCAACATGAGAATATCAGTTTACCATGTGCTTGTTACAAAAGTCACGGTCATCAGCTTCTCAGATGAAGAAGATGAATCCAAGCAGGTCCCCTCCTGAGATGGATTTACGGCTGGGCAGAGGACCCAGTTCTGGGCTAATGAAACACAAAGAGAAGGCTGCCCAAGGGTCACAAAAAGATTCCCTCTTCCTCTGAAATTGATCAGGACTGGCTGGGCCACCTGGAATTGCCTCACCCTTCTCGCCACTAAGGGGAACAACCTTAGGAAATAACTTGGGCAGCGCAAGGAGAAAGAACCGGGTTCCTGATGTTACGACAAACCAGCCAAGTTACCATTCCCGGCGCTGGCTGTCCCTCTAGACTTTTGGTTATGAGAGATGACAAATTTCACTAACTTCTCAAGGCAGTTTAAGTCATTTGGTTATTTAGTTGCTATGTAGTGTCCGACTCTTTTGCGACCCCATAGACTATAGCCAGGCTCCTCAGTCCATGGGATTTCCCAGCAAGACTACCGGACTAGGTTGCCATTCCTTCTCCAGGGGACGTTTCAGTCAAGTCTTTGTACTATTACTTGCAGCCAAAAGTTTCTATGGGTCATTATAGAAAGGCTTTCACTTTTTAAAAATTTTGTCAGTCTTATTATGGGTATAAATTGATATCACAGTCTTATTTTAATTTACATCTTCCTTTTATTAATAATGTTGAGTATTTTTTGCATTCATAATGACCTTTTCTATATCTTCTCTTGTGAATTGCCTGTTCATATCCCTTCTTGATTTTACTATGAAGTTTTCTGTTGATTTATGAATTAAGTATTATGTACATTAACCTTTTGTGTATTTATATCTTACAAACTTTTCCTTCATAGAGAAGTAGGGTTGTTGTTTTTAATGTAGTTAGAGCCACCAATGTCTTCTGATTTGTTGGTCTGTGTCTTATATAGGAAGGCCTTTTTATATAAGCTTTTATTATTTATATTTTAAATATATTTATATAAATTATATTTTATGATTTTAGATTTTAGATTTAGATTTTATGATTAGCTTTTTAATTCATCACTAATTTACTTTTGTGATTATATAAGATTGAAGTCTAACTTTCTTTTCCTAGATGAATAGGTTATTGTCACAGGGCTTTTGAGTATCATTTCCCCACTGACTTTATGACATTTTCATCATAAAGTCCCATAAATGGATTCATCTGTCCCCAGATCCCATATTCTGTATTAGTGATGTATTTGTCAGTTTTTACATCAACACCACACTGCTTTAATTTTTAACCTTTGGGAGCATACTTTCATATCTGGTGTGGTGAGCTGTTCTTCATTTGCTTAAATTATTTCTTGCACTTAAAGGGTTCTCCTGTTTCTTTCCTCCCGGAATAATTTTAGAATAAGGTTAGCAAAATCCTGGGATTTTTCTTTGGGTTGTCCTGACTTTGTAGGCTGACTGGGGAGAACTGTCAGCTTTACAATGTAGAGTTCTTCCACTTAGGAAGGGTGAGTCTCTTTTCATTTAGGGTTTGTTTAGTTTGGCTTTACAATGTTCTCCGTTTCGTTTTATAGTTCTTCTATGAGAGAAGAACTATACCAGCCTGGCCCGTTTCTGGTTAGGATTACCTTGTCAGTATTCTTGGTATGTTCTGGAGTTTGTTGCTACTGTGAATGTGATTTGAATCTTTCATCCTTTTAATCTTCTAATTGGTTATTATTGCAAGCATATTAAAGAAGCTATTAATTTGTGCAGGTTAATTTTGTATCTTGTCCCCTCACTGACTGCCCTCATCAGTTCAGTTGATTTGCTTGTACTGCCCAGCTGAAAGGTCATATAAAATATTGCTTTTGGTTCACTTTAATTCATTTGGCCTTGAATTTTTTTCATCTGATACTAATATTACCGTACTTACCCTTTGCGTCAGTCTTTCCTTGGGAAATACCTCCCCATCCTTTACTTTCAGTCTTAGTGAATGTGCGTGTGTGTGTGTGTGTAGATTGTTTGATTTAGCTCTAGGTTTTCAACAGAATTTTTAAAAGATGATCTTAGAATATAGATCCATTCATTCATTCAACAAATATTTATTGAGAGAGTAGGCCCCAAGCAAAACCAAGGAAGATCTCCACTTCCTGGCAGTCACGTTCCAGCCTTTAACCCACTCACACAAGCATTGTGATCCTTCTTTGTTTTATTAATGTCAGCCTTCTTCTGCTCTCTCCTCCCATGTGTCTTGTTAATTTTCCCCCCACACTGGCCTTTTATCAGATTGGGATTTTTTCCTCTCTTTAATGATCTGGAAATTACACTTCTTATTTCTATTTTTCTAGTGGTTGCCATTAAATTTTGACAAATCATTAAATTTTTCTATCAATGCCTAGATTTAGTATCTGTAGCTTCTTCCTAATAATGTAAGAAGCTGAGTACCCAACAGCAGCTCTCTGTATGACACAGTTATTCAGACTCCTTAGTTGCAGGCTCTTGCAGATATTTTTGTATTATGCATCGGTATATATTCAGATTAATTATAACCCTTACTAATGATTTTGTGCAATATTCTTTTTCATGTTCCACCTTTCTATTCCTTGAATTTATTTTTTCCTTTTTGCTATTATACCTCCCTGAAGAATTCTTTCAGAGAAGTTCTGTGAATAGAAAACTTTCTGAGTCATTCCATGTCCTAAATATCTATTTTGTCCTCACCCTGGAATGCCAGTTTGAATCTACAGTCTAGGTTCAAAGTTATTTTTCCCTCATTAAAAACTGAATAAAAAATAAAACTTAATGTTTAAACTCCTGAGAAATATTATTTTCCCTCAGAATTTTGAACGTTTTTCTGCATCTGCAACGTTTATCTTCTAGCATCTGTGTAACTAGTGAGAAACCGGGGGACTTCTCTGGTGCTCCAGTGGTTAAGACTTCACCTCCCAATGCAGGGGCTGCGGGGTCAATCCCCAGTTGGGAAGCTAAGATCCCACATGCTCTGCAGCCCCCAAAAACAAAACAGAAAACAGAAGCAATACTGTAACAAGTTAAGTAAAGACCTTAAAAATGGTCCACATTAAAAAGATAATTTAAAAAAACAGAAGTGGAATAGAGTCTGATTTTCATTCCTCTGCAGGTGCACATTTCAGAAACTGAATTCAAACTAGCTTCAAGTAAGTAGGGATTGAGAGATTCAAACTTGGGGAGTCAGAGGTGGAGCCGGCCTCAAACATGCCTGAATCCACTCGTCCAAACCACGTCACTGGGGCTCTTTCCCATGTCTTGTGTCTCCATCTTTCTGTTTCTCTCTGTAAACGGGGCTCATAGTGTACTCCTGTGACAAGCTTCCTCTACCAAAGGTAAGATAGCTACACACAGCAGCAGCTAACACCCCTGCAGCCACAGAACCCATAAGAAAAGGACCAGTTCTCCAATAACACAAACAGAAAAGCCTGGAGGGAACTCTGAGCAACCTTCTGAGTCACCAGCCATCCTGAGCTACTCACACTGGCCAGGAAATGAGATTCTTTAATCGATCAGGTCAGAGTCCCTGGGTCCCAGGTCTCTCCCTGTGGCCTGAGTTTAGCTGGGGCGATGCTGTAAATTGTAGTCCCTGAGTGGCGTGGATAGAGAAAGAGTCTCCAAAAAGAGAGAAAGAAAGAAA